>NC_073691.1:210424444-210481112 GCF_029784155.1 Uranotaenia lowii | reverse complement strand
GAAGACCAAAAAACTGCTAAGGTCGAGCGGCAGTTCAAGGCAAACTGGCTTTCTGCGGCGAAGAAGGTGGACAAGGTGGCTGTACAAAATCTGATGGCAGGGGTTAAGCGTAAGGCCCGGAAATTCGGATTTGGAAAAGCGGAAGCCTAACTGAATATTTTTCCTGAATTTTATACTAATTAAACTTGAAAAAGAAATTTAATTTGATTTTTGGAATAAACGATTTCACTGATTTACACGCGTTTTCCTTTGACCAAATCACCCTTTGAAAACAATTTAAATGTACGTCTCGGTGGTCGAGTGGTTAGCGTGGTAAGACGGTAATCGCTGGTCCACTGATGGCATGGGTTCGATTCCCATCTCGGTACTGGGTGTTAAATGTTAATCTTAAATTGTCCACGTCATTTATTCAGTCTGTAAAGCCTTATCGGCTAAGACGGTGTATGTCTTTTTTAAACCTAAATTTTATTTTGTATTTCTTGTTCTTCTAAATGCTCAGCTCCACATTCAAAAGGATTTTGAAAAACTACACTAGGCCACAAAATTGACATTTTTCCTATGTGCAAAGAATTTAAGCGCTAATGTAAATTAATTGTGGTACCCTTAAACTTTTGAAAAAAGGCAAAAATTATTCAAGAAAATTATGTAATTTTCTAACAAATCTTTATACACAACAAAAAAAATCAAAATGAAGGTATCTTCAAGACATATTATGTAATTTTGAAATTTTTGTCATTTTTCTTATTTTTTTTATAATTTTTGCAATTTTTTTTCAATTCTGTTATTTTTCTTACTTTTTCAACTTTTGTTATTTTTTTTTTAAATTTTTTAATTTTTATTTCCAACTTGGTGCTGATGAAATTTTATTTTTATTATTTCAGGGAAAAATAAATGGGCCTCTTAGTTAACAATTAAGTCTAACGATTGTGGTGATTTTTCATGATCGTCAATCTCTTTCCACTAGATCTTACCGATATTCCTCTCAATGTTTTCTCCAAGTGAGAATACTTCTTCTGTACTATTGTGGTTGAAAATTTTCACCAACCACTTGGGTTCGTCTCTTTAAAACTTTTGGACGATGATTTCAAATGTGAACTACTAGCATAGTTCACTTTTCTGTAATATTGTACATACTACTACGATTCACTTTTAATCACTCGTTTCTTTTTTTTTTTTGCAACATCTCCATACAAAAACTGATGGAATCAATTTCGTTGGAATGAAAAAAACAGCAATCGTAATCGACTTTCTTCTAGCGTCTTGCGTTAATTAAAATCCACTTAGGTACTTGGTAGATTCTCTGCTACCGGCTGCGCCAATCTGGTGATTTTCCATGATCGTCAATCACTTTCCACTAGAACTTTCCGATATTTTTCTCAATAATTTCTCCAAGTAAGAACACTTCTTCTGTACACAACACACGTCTTAAATCTGATCTTTATTTTTCACCGCTTACTGTGGTGCGTATCCAAACATTCTTTCTCCGAAACTTGTCTCAATATTTTTCCGATACTTATGCCCAACCTGTATACATATCTCAGGTGGCGATGGAAATCCCGTGCCAAGTGCTAGTTAGTTAAAAGTTTATTTGTAAACATTGTAACCATGACAATTCATGACGTCAGTTGCATTTTCAAACAAACAAACAACCTTCATCGGTGTACCAGCTAAAACAAGACAAAAAAATCATTGCCAACTGCTGTTTACGATTCTCGCCTAGGATACATAAACATCCTGGCAAGTGACGTAGGCTTTGTTTACCTTCATACTTTTTGAATAACGAGTTCTGGAACAGTGTGCGTGCTTGTTCGTCAACTTTCTCTGTACCTCATTGACTTATACCTATCTCTTTCTCGCTTTAACCCTGTCCACTAACGGTACCAAAATGTACTGAAATGCTAGTGGGTTGCATTTTTCTACGGTCTGCTTGACACTGATATAAATTCTTCTTAAATTTAATCAAATTTTTGACTTGAAATTTTTTTTTTGAATATATGATTATTTATTTAACCTGTTTTTTTGCTGCACTCTTCAACATTAATGGTGAAAAATTAGTAAAACGTTGACCTCTTTGAGACCTCTAAATTAAGTCTGATTGAGCTGATAGCTTGTACAGGTCAGTTTTTGGGCCTATCTTCAAAAGATATATGGTCGGATTTAGAAATACGATATGAGCCTTTTCGCTCCCAGTGAGTCCATTGGAAAGATTGATACTTGATGACCTGAACTTCTCATTTAGCCTCCGATTCCGTAAGAGCAACATTTTTACTTACTCGACCGAAAAAACACCCCCTCAAATCCCAAGAGTCAAGCCCAAGTCCTGCCCTATTCAGCTGAAGATGGAGAAGACCAGAAAAAAACAATACCCAACTGCTCCAAAGCAAAGCACAGAAGAAAACGCTCATTAAAACCGCTCGAGATGATTGATTTTGCATAATCATCTTGTTCATGGGCGCTTGACTTTGTGTGCTTGTGCGGTTCCTTTTATTTCCGCCAGTCCTCGAGCGAGTCCCTATAGCCTGATGATGTCGGTCGGTCTGTTTGGTCATGCAATGTTGAGACCATCATCGCATCGCCCTCATCATCATCGTCATCATCAGCATATATCCTTACACTTACAGAAGGTAAAGTCACGACGAAACAAGTGTCGGGGTGGCTTTCGAACAATTTCCCCGGCAAAAAGTACACCACATTGGCACGTACAGGACCACAATTCCAAATAAACTTGAACAGTCCTTTCGAAAGTGGGACTCGATTTCAAGGACGTGTTCAAGGAGCGTTGGTCCTGTTTCAGGGGCACAGTTTTTTGCCAACGACGCAGGAATTTTTCAAGAGTGTATTCTCACATGCTAATATTTAAAAAAAATATTTCTGTTTTAAAGGAAATCAAACATTTCTCAAAAGTTTTTCATATATCCAGCTTTGGATAAAGGTATCGAAAAACAGTGGTCTCAAACTTACAGGTGAAGGAACACAACCACTCAACAACGTATCACAGGAATAATCTCTCCCTGTTGGTTTCTTCATTGAGAATGCATGAAATCCCTAAAAAATGCTGATCCGGCATCGAACGGTCACGAGAACATTGAGACGCTAGAGAAGTAGACTGGCGTCGTGGCGCTGATAGCACTACACGAAGATGATGTCGATGATGACGATGAGGGTGATGATATCGCCGCCCCGTTCGTCGTTGATGATGATGGCGGTCGTACGAAGTCAAATGAAAACGGTTCCTTGCATATATTTGGCCCTGGTCTGGTTTGGTCTGGTCTGATGATGGCTATACCTGTCCGTACAAGTGGACTCTCCATCCAGGGTAATGGGATTCGAGAGTTGATCCTTATCATCGCTGGGATGTAGAATTAAAAAAAACGGAGATGAAGAGCCAATGTTGGTGTGGGATTGTGATTAAGGACAGGGGAAAAGTCAAATTTCGGAGGGCTCTCCTAGGAATTTTTCAACAGAATATCAACCGAAATAATTCCAAATGGACACAGTACGGATTAGAATGATTGATTGCTCTTCAAACACTTTTATGCGAAGAAATACTTTCTAAATTTGAATTTTCAGAATCACATGATAAATGTAAACTTCTGAAAGCAGTCAGTTATTCTGGGAATAAAAAAAAACATCATTTTAGACATTAACGATTATCAAGAATCGTGATGGAGAACCGGTACTCCAATCTTTGCTCTGTCTCTGGGAAGTAGGTTGATGGAGTTTTTCTTTTTCTCGATGACTTCAGCCAGGGAATCTGCAAAGTCAACGATAGTTGGTGCATAACAAAAGCAAACATAGACAAAAGTCCTAGCTTTGATGATCACGACCGACAACCACTCCCGAACTAATCGAAATCTGGAGCACCCTCGTTTCGTATTTTTATTTCCTTTCCGGAGGGAACGCAAGCAGCCTTCGTTGCTTCTGGTATCTATTTCAAGTTCAACCATTCCAACTTGTAATTGCAGTGACTTCAGCAATCATTTCTGAAAGAATGAGAATTGTTTTATCTTAAGTAGATTTGCTAGAAAAACAAACATCTATCTATCGAATATCAATATTGTTGCCAAAGCGATTTCAGTAGAATCTAACAACGCATCAAATTAACCTGAGTATTGAAAAAAAAACAAACCTAATAATATTTTTATTATTCACTCTTCTATTTTCAGGGACATGCAAAGGATGTAGCTGTAAGTATTCTCTATTGTAGCCTCAAAATCTAAATCCAGCTAGAAATAAAAAAAAATTCCAAAAATGCACAACAAATAAGCAAATTGATTTCTTAAACCATTTTTTACAGGAATTTTAACGACTGTTTATTTCGGATTTTTTTTAGAAAAAAACGACTGTTTTTAGCTGTGATTGTTTAAACTTTGAAAATCCGAAACTGATAGCTGTTAAAAACCTTAAAAAATCAATTGAAATCCAATTCATAAATAGAATCATCATAAAACATGCTACTTCGAATCATTTTTCGAACTTTTCAAAGATTATTAAAATAATTATGATCGATTCAAGAGACATTTTTTTAAATTATAAACATTGTTGATTTTTTTGTGCTAAATTTGTAGTTGAAAATTTTAAGCTCTGAGTCTTTTGGAATATTCGGTCCTGGATTGGACAAAATGTAGAAATTGAGTTTTCTCATCATCAAAAAATAATATTTAGAAGATTATTTTTTCAAAACATAGAAATTGAAGATTGAAGAACGAAAGACAAATTTATTAATAATATTACAAATAAATTAAAAAGTTTGACTTAATAAATTAAATAGAACTAAATAAACGATCCTTTAAAATTCGGTCAATGTATTTGGCATTTAATACAAACTATGATAATGAAAAAGATAAGTTTTTTTTAACAATTCAGAAGGAAATTTTTCAATAAAAACATTTTGACATTTTAAAAACTTTTAATATTAAAACTTAAAGTTGATAATTAGTAGAGAAATGAATCCAACTTAGATGAAATTTCAGGGAATAGATAAGAGAAAATCGATGTTGAAAAACATGCAAAAAAAATTCGCCTTGTCTCCCGGTGAGACTTGAACCCACATCTTGCGCCTCTCCGGGGCCCATGTATTAACATTCTACTACAGGAGACCAACCTGGCGTATGAATATTATACTGGTTGAGTGTCGATGTCTATCGGAATGAAGGGAATAGTTCTCCCATGTGATCATAATCATTTTTCTTGGTCTATTTCTATTTCCATCATTTCATCTTACAGTAGTACGCCAGGTCGGTCTCCTGTAGTAGAATGTTAATACATGGGCCCCGGAGAGGCGCAAGATGTGGGTTCAAGTCTCACCGGGAGACAAGGCGAATTTTTATTTATTTTTTTTTTCGCATGTTTTTCAACATCGATTTTCTCTTATCTAGTCCCTGAAATTTCATCTAAGTTGGATTCATTTCTCTACAAAAAAAGTTTCGCTGACTGAATGTTTGAGTCAAGACCCATCTCTGGGTCGCAATTTAAAAAAAGTTGATAATTAGTTTCCACCCTTTTTTTTAAATTGTCAAGATTTTGCCAAAAACCGCGGAAATTTTTTAAATAAATTTGACTTATTTTCAAATGTAATTTGAAAAATTAAAGATGATAGAAAAAAAACCTATTGAATATTTGAATTCCTCAATCTCGGCACGTTGGAAAAAGGTGCATTTTGTGGCCTTGTGTAATTTATCAAAAACCTTTTGAATGTGAAGTTGAACATTGAGAAAAACAGCAAAAAAAATAATCAATTCCTAAATTGGTTTCTTGAAGAATATTTCATTTTAGCAGAAACGTAATAATGATTTATTTCAACGATTTTTAATTATCAAAAAGATAAGTAATAAAGTAATGGATACTAGATTTAAGATTTTTTTTGCAAATTCTTTTGACTATTGTGAGTATTGAACACCTGTCATACGGCATATGACAGGTGTATGGACAGGTGATGTGAAAAATTATTATACGATGCATGCATTTTGAAGTTAAAATGGTTGGTTTCAAATTCTGAACTTATATTGTCACACTTCTCAATAAAACCCCATTCATAAGGTAGGGTTTTTGTGTGTCAAGATTTGAGTTTCTAATACTAAATACTAAATTGCAACTTCCAAAAAAAAAGTTTCAATTCTTTAAGGTCGTCAAATGAAATGTCTTTGGCCTAGAGCAGCGGTCGGCAACCTTTTGAGACAGAAGAGTCAAAAATTGCAAATTAAGGAAATTTACAAGTTTGAAAGAGCCGCACTTCATTTTACCCTTACTACAAATAATGGTGATTGCTAAGATACATTGCACCGTTATGTGATCTCAGTTTTTTTAACCTTTTTCGCATCGCCATAGATTTTCAATGTTTTATTGGCAAACGAAAGCGATTTTCTTTCTTTTTAATTAATACATTTTCAATATGAGTGTAGCTTGTTATCGTTTGGCGATTTGCCATTCTAACCTGATAAACTCTATCATTTTTAACTTTGGTGCAATTCTTCCCTAACAGCTATTCCCAGATAAATAATAGAAGTTTGATGTGTTCTGTTGAAATATTTAAAAAAATATTAAAAGTGCATACTACAAGGGGTAAATTGATTTCCAATTAACCATAATGATTTTTTCACTATTATTATATAAAATTCTACAAATTAGCCTCGATTATTTTGTTTGTTTTGAAAATCCGTTAAAAGCCATTCAGGTTCATTTGTTTGTTATGCGAATAACTATTTACTTACTTACTTAATGATCCCGCGCCGATCCTCCGGTGCATAGGGCCGTGGTAAAAGACCTCCACTGTTGACGATCCGGAGCCAGCGTCTTCACCTGGTCCCAGTCAAGATTCTCGTCGACAGTTCGGATTTCAGCGGCTAGGCTTCGCCGCCACGAGTTTCTGGGCCTGCCTCTTCTTCGATGACCTTCTGGATTCCAGTCAAGCGCCTCTCTGCAAATCTCGTTTTCATCTTTTCGCAGCGTGTGCCCAATCCATCTCCACTTTCGTTCCCGAATCTCGATTTCTAGCGCCCTTTGATGACACCGGCGATGTAGTTCCTCATTCGAGATCCAGTTGCCAGGCCACCAAGCGCGGATGATGTTCCGCAGGCAGCGGTTTACAAATACTTGCAGTTTTCGCGTCGTCACCGCATATGTGCACCAAGTTTCGCACCCGTACAGCAATACGGATTTGACGTTTGAGTTGAAGATTCGGATTTTCGTTCGTAGAGAGATCTGGCGTGACCGCCAGATGTTTCGGAGACTCGCAAACGCAAATCGGGCCTTTCTGATCCGGGTTTCGATGTCTTTCCTGGTACCACCATCAGGCGATATCTGGCTACCAAGATACTGGAAGCACTCCACTTTCTCAACTTGTTGCCCAGCTACCATGAAACTGGAGGGATTTCCTGTGCGAATAACTATGATTTTGAATAAATAAATATTTTCCGGTCCTGAGGATAAATAAACCAACAAGTTTTGATTAATAAATGTTCATTTCACGAATTGACAAATACTAGTAAAAATTTGACAAATTTGACAATATGATCTGATAATACGGTTATAAAATTTCTTTAAAAAAAATTATCACAAGCTCTACCATAATTTCTGATTCGGCTTTCTTGTTCTTATTTCGATTTCTGGTAAAATAAAAAAAAAGTTTTAAAAATTCGGTTATGAAAATTTGAATTTATATTCACAATTCTGTTCAAAATCGTAACTCTTTCATGTGGTTTCTTCTACAAACTATTGTAATCATAAAAATAATGTCCTCTGAGTCTCAAATGTATCATGGATTCAGATTGATCCTTTTATGAATGTTTCTATGAATTCTTTTCACAAATTCATATTTTAAATTTTAATACAATCATAGATTTGGAATTTTATCTATTTTATTTCTTGAAACAAGAGTAAAAATTTATTGAATGAATTCTCAGTTTTTGCTAGCGAATTTGTAATGTTGATCATTATTGTTGTTTCTTAGTGGTTCTCCACACCGATTTTAACCGATTTAAATGAAATTCGTTATGTGGGTGATTTATTTTGGTTTCTCAATATTTCAAAACAAAACAACTTCAAATTTGCAGTATTTCAGTCTATCCCGAATTTTTGGAATCGTCAAGAATAGATCCATCCGATAATGTACAAATATGATGGGGTCCTATAAAAGTTTTGATAGCTATCTCTGATCTTCCAATACAAAAAATAAATCTTACTTAAAAACAGACATCTAATTTTGGCTCTAACTTTTCATTTTTCAACTAACTGTTTCCTTAAACTTAAATTTTAGTTTTTGTTATTATTTTGATCTTCACTTCATAGAACATACTAAGTCTTTCCGTTGTTATTTAAAGGTATTTGAATGATGATTGAAATGTGCGCTTTGGGTCATATTGAACCCGATCAGCTTTGAAAGGTTGAGATTTTGAGAATATGAGTTTTTACTTTGAATTTTAGAACAAATCAAAACCAAAGTTCTGTTAAATACTCAGAAATTAAATTGAATTTTAAAATAGTCATGAAATTGTTGAAAATAATTGGATTTCAGAAACATTATAGAGGAACTAAGTTTAGAATCGAAAAAGAATATAAAAGTTGTTATAATTGTATGTTGGATAGGTGGAATTTAATAATTGAAAAATTAAAAAAAAAAACACAACGGTTTTTACAGAAATTATAATACCTACACATAAGAATTTTTATCAGTATTTAAAGCATAATTATAATCGTCATCCGATGTTCATATTTCATCAGAACAGTGTTAATGCAAATTTATTTTAAAAATCAAGAAAAAAAACTCCACTTCGTAATCTTGACAGGACTCTATTTGACGATTAAAAAATGTTCTGTTTTTATTTGTTAAATCAGAACAACAAAGTTAAATAAAGGCAACGGGAAAACTTTCCGTGTCCCAAGAGAAAAATGGCCCCAGGCTTCCAAATCATGTATCAAACTTTTTGTGGAGAACGTTAACTGATTTCTAAATCTCAACTTGCTTGCAAACTGACAAGATGCAGTTAATTTGTTCTATAATAGTTATTTTGGTTTCTTTTTCAATCCTAGAAAATATTGTCTGAACTTAATTAAAACTAATGTTGCGTCCGTTTATTCTAGAAAATGTCAGGGATTTTAAAAATCTTCACACATTGAGCTTAGGGGCCGTTCACTAATTACGTAAGCACGATTTTGGAAATTTTCAACCCCCCCTCCCCCCCTGGAAAGACAAAGTAAGATTTTTCAAAACCCCCCCTCCCCCCCTTGTAAGATCTTACGTTTTTTTTTCTTTGAGACATTGACACGTTTTTTGTTAAAAAAAACTTGAAAATATTAAAAATGTGACATAAATGCTTCACAGCAAAGCACTTTTTAAGTAAAATTAAAAAAAAAACTGTATTTGAAAAGCACAATAATTAACAATAATACAATAATTAACAATAATTTACAATACATTTCCAAAATCGAATAAACAATATAAAATCTCAATTCCGATTTAAAAAAGAGAGATCAATCAGGTTAGCACAAGGCTGTTATGTTTTTTACTTGAAAATCATAAAAATCTTTAAAAAAAATATCATTCTAAACTACTAGAATTGGGACAAAAATGTTTAACGACAATCACGTTGTCAACTAACCTAAAAGCTCAGACTCATTCAGCGGTAAGCGATAAAGTTTTAGGAATTTTTTTTTGGTTAATCGTTTGTATAATTTAAAAGTTGGTAGTGTCTATCACTGAAAAAACTGTCTAGAAATTCATTATTTAAACCACCTTATATTGATTTTTCAAGATTTTTTCTGGATGAAGTCATTTTCGAAATATGATGGATTCAAATTGTGGATTCACATCGCGAAATTTTCCTTTTTGTTTCTATAAATTTCTCATTTAAAAAGATTGTTATGATGGAAAGCGAAAAGCGACGATCTTGTTTAATAATGTGATTTAGTGTTTTTGTTGGTTTGAATTGGTTCTCTATAAATTTTATAAAACCTGCAATTTATATTTATTAATTCAAAGCTTTTAAAAGATAAATAACATAACATCAAAATTAACCAACAAATTGGTAGTGAGTAAAAAAACCTGAGTAATATCGTTTCGTATGGCTGTGATAAATTTTTAAAGTAACATTTCTTACGTAAGATTTTTGGAAACCCCCCCTGCCCCCCTAGTAAGAGATCGTAAGCAAATGTGAAACCCCCCCACCCCCCCTATGTGCTTACGTAATTAGTGAACAGCCCCTTAAGAGCCGCAGTTATACATCTAAAGAGCCGTAGGCGGCTCGCGAGCCGCAGGTTGCTGACCTCTGGCCTAGAGTGATTTAAGAAATAAATCCAGAGGCGAGCTAAATTTCTGACATGTTTGTTTAAACTTATTTTTGAACACGATTTGAGATCAAAACATTTTCGGTTACCATATTAAATTCATTTCTTGATCTGGAAATTTCACTTGAAAAAAATCTCCATGAGGGGGGTTAATCCGCTAAACCCCCCCCCCCCCCCCGTTCGCACGGCCTTGCAACACGTGTTTTAAAAAAAACTTGAAGGCCACAGAACTTGAAAATGTTTATGCATGGCAAAATTTTCAAAATCTGCTGTCTGTGTCAAAATTTCTACCACTTTTTCTCAACACCAGTGAACTTGCTTTTACAATACCTTGTGTTCTATTTATACTTAAAAAATCTCTATGGTTACATTTCCCAACAGTTTATTACTCATAAACACCACCAGTATTAGAAAAAAAATGCAATACTTTATCAATAAATTAAATATTTCAAACGTTTTTTCTTTAAGGACAATTGGTATTATAAAAAAAGTATTTTCAATGAATCAAAATACTGTTAGTTCTTTATCTTCTTTGAACTATTTATGTTTTCTGTATACAATCATTTCTAATCATCAGTGCACAATGGGGAAAAAAGTGTATAAACCGAAGAAATTCAATACCTTCCCTTTTACTCGAAACAAATCCATGAAATATACTTTCCTCTAGTTAAAATTTCCAGAGAAGCGATTGGACATAGTTTCAGACGCCGCACGAGCTTACAAACGGAGTTATAGTTGTATTCGTTGTATTCCTCGAAAAAAATCACACAAGATTCGTCTCATTTCCTTTAAAAAAATCAAGTCGGAACATTCTTTTTCTGAAATTTTTGAAAAATGTTGGGAATTTGAGGGTAAAACAGCCATAACTCTTGTTTCCAATCCGTGCGGTGGCTCAAATAGGCTTCGTTGGATTCCTCGAAAAAATCACACAAAATGCGCTTCATTTTGTTCAAAATTTTCAAGAGAATTGAGAATTGTCGGGAAATTGAGGGTAAAAACAGCCAGAAC
Organism: Uranotaenia lowii; assembly: GCF_029784155.1. NCBI lineage: Eukaryota > Metazoa > Arthropoda > Insecta > Diptera > Culicidae > Uranotaenia > Uranotaenia lowii. The sequence goes on along the minus strand of NC_073691.1, from coordinate 210,469,823 downwards.
TCCATTTTCCGAAGCGTGCGGTGATTCAAATAACTTTCATTAGATTCCTCTGTGAAAATCACACAAGATACGTCCCATTTTGTTCAAAATTTTTAAATCCGAATATGCGTATTCTTAACTATTTGAAAATTGTAGGGAAATTGAAGGTAAAACAGCCATAACTCCATTATCTGAAGCGTGCGGTCGCTCAAATAGTATCTATTCGATTCCTTGAAAAAAATCACATAAGATTCGTCTAATTTGGTTCAAAATTTTCAAGTCCGATCATGCTTTTTTTTTGGAATAATTGAAAAATACAGGAGAATTGAGGGTGAAAACAGCCATAACTCCATTTTCCGAAACGTGCGGTAGCTCAAACAGCTTCCAATTGATTTATCAGAAAAAAGTTGCAAAAGATAGGCCTTATTTTGTTCAATGTTTTCAAGTCTAAATAAGTTTTTTTCTGGATTGTTTAGGGGAATTAAAAAGGCACTAGAACAGCACTAGAAAGTACTTTTTCATAGATTTGTTTTCTGTAGCAGGGAAGATATTGAAAACAACAAAAGAGAAACAAGAAATCTACTTAGATCTTGAAAGATTTTCAATAATTTAAGCCCTAAAGATGTTCCCATAAGATTCCCATAGTCTTCTACCAACAAAAAAATTTCAGTATTTAATGCAAGAATAAAAGAAGCATTTCACTGCACAAGTTACAATTATGTATTAAGCTTATCTTTGCCCAACTCGTCTCCAATAGGTGTTGGAAATGAAGACGAAAAGCTCTTCTTTCACTTCTCCAGAAAAACCCACAAATATGTTAACAGTTTTGCGTAAATGCATCTGCATCTCACTTTTGCACATGTAAAATCTTGGCCCAAACATGCTGCATAGTCAATTCTTTTCCTTTTCTAGATTAATCAATAAGGCCATAGAAGAAAAATCAAAGCAAGCTAGGAACAGGAAACGTTTGCAACCGAAAAAACTGTGTGCACTGAACTTCCGACGGGAATCACCCAGCACATCAGAAGCACGTCTTACCTGTAGGCCTGTCAGCAATCGAAAGAGGGCGACACAACGATGAGTGAGATCTCGTATGGAATGATATATGACGTGTTGCCAGAATATATTTATTAGAACGTTGTCAGTACTTATTGCGCTACTTTATTATTGAGCTACTTTCTAACGAGGGGTACTCACATACTCACATCTCCCTTCCTCTCCATAAATGACCTTTTTTGTAAGAAAAAAGGTTATAGAGAAAGAGAGAGAGAAAAAAAGGGAACCTTCTTGGAAAAGCACAAGCTAACTAACCAATTTATTTCATACTCTTTCTTCTCCTAAGTGTCCAATCCAACAGACGAAATTACTATTATTCCTGTTATGTAGTTCTATCGCTATCTGACCATTTTTTTTTGAAAAAAAAAAAAAACAAATAACATCATAAGGCATTCATCAAAAGTTTACTCATCTAAATATGAGCCTGCCCATTTACCGAATTTAACATTCAGCATATTTGCCAATACTTAAGAGTAAACAAATCGCTCAGGGATAGTGCATTGATTTTCTGAAACGGTAAATGAAACAACCTTTTGTTTTACTCTCAAAACAAACTCTTTAATTTAACACCGAAAATAACAAATTCAATTTTTGGTAAAAAAACAAAGTATTATTTCTTTAATACCTTTTTGTCTTCTTCTTCATCGTCGGTCCAACCCGGTGGGGTGGCTCGATCCGTATTACGTTGTACGTTGTTAACCCGTCGCTTCGGGCACTTTGCAACGAAATGTCCGCGTTCACCACACCCATTACAGGTTTTACCTAGAGCTGGGCAAGTAGTTTCACTTCTGTGTGCGGGACGGTTGCATAGGTGGCAACGACCACGGCGTTCTTCGACCCGGCGATCAGGGCCACGGAATCGCTTCGGCTGAAATTGGCTGTTCCGATTGCTATCTCGGTCACGCTTCCGGTACAGCTCGGACGGCCGCTTCCAGTTTCTTCGCTGGACGACGGCAATGTCGGAACCACTGGGTTGATTCGTTTCGGCTTCATATGCTTCCTCTCTCGTTGCTGATTGGACTATGAAGTTGATGTCATAATTGTATATCCTTGCTGACTTCGTTAGGTCCTTATTACGTAGCCCTTTCAGCAACTGCGCCCTGACGAAGCGTTCTTGGTCGACGGGGCTGTAACCGCATAACCTCACCTTTTCTTGTAGTCTGGCGTGGTAAGCGATAGCCGACTCCGCACAACCTTGTTTCATCGCTGCGAACGCCTCATGTTCCGCGGCTGTGTCCGTCATGGATTGAAGGTAACCACGAATATTGTTTACAAAGATCGAGTAACAATCGGGCTCCGCCAAACTTGGTTTCAGTTTAGCTGCTCTAACGATGCCTTGGAGCTCTTGCCCCAGACATAGAAATAAAAGCTTAGATCTTTGCGCTGAGCTAACGGCATTTCCCAACGAAGCTGCAATGTCGAAATTTTCTATGAAGCGATTCCACTCCTCCCACATTATATTGGCCGGAATGCCGGAGGGGAATGGCTTGATGTGGTCCCATCTCACGGCAACTTGGGCACCTTCAACACGGTCACTAGAATTCTGCGAGACACTCCAATTTTCTTCGACGATGGGGCGAGGAACAACACCGGGCTTTTCATATTCATTCAGCTTATTGGTCAAATCCTCAATCACTTTCCGCATGCGATCCAGCTCTTCGACAATTTCGGACGATTTCTTCCCTGCTATCTTCGGCGATGTGTCATTTTCCTCGGAAGGTTCCGGACCATTTTTATCCTCGGCTTCGCTGGATTCGCACAACGATGTTGATGAATCCGATTCATCGGAAGTTACACAGTCTCCACTTTCTTCATCCTGTTGGTCACGGGCATTGCTATGCTCGCTTTCTTCATCCGGGAATGCACCGAAAACGAAGCGATGCGGCTCCTGTTGTTCGCTGTCCGAGTCATTAGCAATTCGTACATATTTTCCTTTATCCTCCATTTTGAAGCTAGTAGTTAAAACTGTAATCTCTTTGGTGAACTCTCGCAATCATACCCTGAAAGCACCAACAAAACATTACAATGTTGATTTTTTTTTGGCTTATTTCTCAAAAACACATTTTTCTAAAGTTCTTCAAATCCGATTCTTTTAAATACCACTGCTGAAAACGTTTTCCTCATACATTTTGATTTCATTCCGATGCGTATCAGAGCTTTCTTATATTGTTGTAGGAGAGAAACCTCGGTCCACCTCTTTTGTTTTTTTTTTTTTAATTTCTGGCTCAAAACAAAACTTGAATCAGCTCAAGATTTTCTTTAACCTCTGTGGTTAATATGGAGGTGAAGACAGTTCACTTCAAACACGATTAACCTAAATCGTCAAACACTTTCAGAAAACCTCCGCGGTTTATTAACGAATGGAAACGGTCCATGTCGTGCTTATTTTGCAATCCTTGCCGAATAGGTGAAAACGGTTCACTTCTATTGCTTGATTTTCAATGAAACTTGAATCGACTCAAGATTTTCTCTAACCTCCTCGGTTAACATAAAGGTGAAAACAGTTCACTTCAAACACGATTAACCTAAATCGTCAAAGACTTTCGAACACTTTTCAGAAAACCTCCTCGGTTCATTAACGAGTGGAAACAGTCCAAATCGTTCTCACTGTGATATCACTCGATAGAAAGAATAAAGTCTGCAAGTGTCTCACTAATGCAAAATATTTTTAAGCCTCCACGGATAGTCCGCTTTGTTCTCTATAGTTTCCAGCAAAACGTTTTCTTCACTCGATTTTTCTCGGCGCCATTTTGTTTTCACCACGTGTCAAAGGAAACAAAACACTTTTTAATTCCCTTCCATGCTGAGTGATTCCCGTGTCTACTATTCTGTTTTTGTTTGAATCTTTACCAGGTAATCAATTAAAAACAATATCCTGGCATTGATCGCCAAAATGTGTGCACTGAACTTCCGACGGGAATCACCCAGCACATCAGAAGCACGTCTTACCTGTAGGCCTGTCAGCAATCGAAAGAGGGCGACACAACGATGAGTGAGATCTCGTATGGAATGATATATGACGTGTTGCCAGAATATATTTATTAGAACGTTGTCAGTACTTATTGCGCTACTTTATTATTGAGCTACTTTCTAACGAGGGGTACTCACATACTCACAAAAACATGCATCTGGAAATTACACTACATACATGTAAGGAGCAGTGATGGTAAATTTCTCTTGTCACGCTTGACCCGACCAGTTTTGTTTCATCCAACGACTGGCACTGTTCTCAATTGACGGAGCCTCACTACTCGCATGACGGATAAAGCACGACAACAATCAACATTTCTCCATCATCGACTGGCGAAGCTCCTACACATGGTCAAAATTTCTCCTGGCAAATCTCTTCACACTTCGATCGGCTGCTGACGGCAGGTACAACTAATTGAACGACTTGCTGGCAGAGAGCAACAATAGCAATAAAAAACTGAAAACGAGCTTGCTGGCAGGAGCAACAATAATAATAAATGCTTTTCTTGTTCGTCTTCGGCTTGCTGGTAGGAGCAACAATAATAATAAATGCGTTTCTTTTTCGTCATTGGTCGTTTGAATGCGATTGCTTGACTAGGTTATTATTTTAGCTTGAAATGACTGGGGAATGAATGACTGGCAAACGAAGTGACTGGTCGTTAAGTAACAGTCAATTGAGTTTGACGGACCAAGAGGCTTCACAGTCACAGCTTCACGCCTCATGACGATGACTTTTGCCAAGCCTGGTAAGGAGAACGAAGAAAAACACTTTCTAATTCCACCATGAATCAATTTTTAGAGCCCTTCTTTATTGATTTAAACTTTGATTTTATACGTGCACTTTCCTATTATCAATTTGAAAACAAGCGCCTTTTTCACCAAAAACATTGATATGGAACGCCAGTCAGCGTACACTTTTCCTGGGAAATCGAATTTGTATTTCGATTTTTATCGAATCTGTATTTGTCTTTCGATTAGGAATTCAAACGTTAAAACCACATTCTTTTTGATTTGAACTTTTTCTTTCTTCACTTAATTTGAACATAATTGTGCGAGAACACATCTTTGTTCTGCAAATTTTAGATAAACAGGGATTTTTCACAAGTAGAAATTCTTCAAAACCGAGGACGACACATAAACCAGTGCACGCAGTGAATTTGAAATAAACATTTTCTGCTTATAGTTCTACCACCGGAAGATAATCTTCAAAATACACTGAATTTCACTTCATCGAAAAAATCACACATAAATTTAATATTTTCCCGGAAACATTAACGCAAAAATTTGTACGAGCGAAAAAAACACAACCGCATTCGACCAAGGCTTGCTTAGCTCTCTAAGAATGAATCTTCCTTTGTTCAAAACTCGAAACTCAAGCTACAGCTCTCATTTTAAAGGGTTACTTCTTTTTTTATGATCAAATAAAAAATTTCAAACCATGAACAATTGAATGTTCATTAATTTTACAAGGTGCGGCAAATCACACCAGGTTAGCTAGTCGTAAATAACAAATCACTAGAAAATAATTAACAATATCAGCACAAACATCTATCGTCCAATATTCCAATCTATTTCCAAATTTCAATGAAAATGTAAGTTAGACGGTAATTACGTGAAAAGCTGCCATAAATCACAGATAAGGCTCCGCAGGTTTGTTATTCTAGTACAGTATACATTTTGTGGTACATTTCGCTCTTGAGAGTTTTCTGAAACAAGATTCCAAGAATGAAAACCTGTTATCGCATTGAATTCAACAGGTGAACGTTTGTGTGTTCGAAAAAATTGAATCATCGCAATTCTTAGAAGTAGGAGACCGGAAAAAGAGAATCGAATTTCAACTTTTCAAATTAGACGAAAAGTTGGTATTCAGTTCCTGCAAGATTTGGAATGTAGGTACATTTTTCATTAAAATCGCATTTGAAAACTGAACGTAAATTCAACCATAGTAAGCACAGGATAAAGTTTCTCGACGTTTTGGTTGTATCTCTAGGTCTTATATTGTTAAACGCGAAGACTTGAGAAGCCCCGACCGTCATCATGGCATGCTTTAATTCTTTGCTAGCCAAGGGTTGGTGGAATGCCGACAACGGTCGTTGGTTGGTGTGATAGAAGTTTATAATTGCATTTACAATTAAAATTTTATCATTTTCTCACACATATATCACGGGCAGGAGCAGTTTCTGTGGGAAATTTTACTCACATAAACTGTACGACATGTTAATCGAGATTCGAGCAAGAACAGGTATTGTGGAATGGGAACACGCTTTTGGCGGAACGGTGATTCATGATTTTGGCTGAATGGAAGACACGTGCCCACAAGCCATGGCGTAGTAAATCGGAAGGACAACACCTGATTTTCATAGCGAATATGTTACGTTATTTAAATATGGCTTAGAATGACAAAGTTGTTTGAAAGACATTTTTGGGGAAGTAAGAGACACTAAACCATTCAAATTTTCCACGAAATTGGCGATAAGATTACATTCAAGCGGAATTCCGAACACAATGCTTGGTATCATTTTGATCGTCTTAGAGCAGACGTCATCGGTCTACAACTCAGCTGAAGGAACTCAGTAGACCCGTAGTTAACTTTCGCCGTTTTTCGAATCTTCGGCTTCGACAAAAACAATTCATGCATACACAATGAAGATGTGGGCGCATATCGGATGCTGCTGGTTGGCTGGTTGCTTTCTATTGGCTGTGGCGCATTGCTGTACGTATGTGGATAACATTCACGCCCGCTCCGGTTTACACGTCTATAAATTTGTAATCATCTCGTACATGAGCCGGATGCTGCTCCTGGAATGAATATCTATCCCAAAGCGAAAAAAAGGAAGAAAATAACACCACACGGAAACATAAATTCCTAACGCGCGGGTTTCGTTGACTGTTATCCGTTTTAGGTTTTAGGAAGGTGGTAAAATTTTATTGAATTTGAAATCGGCTATTTTGGGAAGCGTTTCAATAAAAAAAAACGATCGAAACAATTTCATTAGATGTTGTGCTGTCTCCATTTTTTGACATTTACTGAGAGAAGGTTTTCTTACATTAACAGGCAGTATTGGGTAGAACAAGAGCAAGTCTTTCAAATTTTCATTAAATTGTGGATATAATTACTTTCAAACATCCGTTAAAATTAATAGTTCAGCAGTGACATAACTTTGACAAATACAATTTGACTAGTAGTCCTCTGCCGAATATCGTGATGATCTCGTAGGTTGGCCGGTCGTCGATGGGAGTTGTGATTAGGATAATGCGGTCAGATAGAAAGCTAAGACAACTGTAACGATGTCCTTATATCTTTTCCTAGCAGTTCTAACTAAATTCCTGCGAATTCAGAAAGTTATGAGTGGCTCCATAGAGCTTCTTATCTTGTCTTGGCTCAAGAGAGTAAAATTCATCATTCTATAGGCATCTTAGGATGACAGTGGGTGTATGGAAAAGATTTCTTCATCGAATTTAGAAAACAGATCATATCCATTTTGTAGATTGCCCCTAAAAACTGACCTGTACTCAATTGGACATGATTTAAAGTTTATATTTTTAAAGTAAGCTTGCCAGATTGCCCGGTTTTATCCGGGTTTGGCCGGATAATTAAAACATAATTTGGGAACAGTCCGGCCCGTCCCGATTGCCCGGATTTCAACCAACGGAAATCGAGAAAATCGAAATTTTAATTTTAAAACCAAATGCCTTGAAATGTATGAAGCGTCAAAATCTGATATTATTTAGGAAAAAAAAAATTGCTGAAAAACATACCTTCTGGAATTTTTCCGGTTACGACCATTCGGATTGAAGCACCTTTCACTTACAGCCACCTTGCCATTTGCTGTCATTCACAATTTTGAATAACTGAAAGCGATCAAATCAAAGTAACCATAGGTATTTTGCAAACGAAAAATCATAAGCAGAACAAGTGTGTCAGTGAATTGTGTGCCGAGGTAAAGTTGTGAATCGTTTAAACAAATATTGTTTGTGAATCCTAATTTTTTTCCTAATTTAGTCAGTTATTTAGTTCAGCTACAACATGGTAGGAACATTCTTCAAATCATAACTACTAAATGTACTACCAATCAGGTAAATTTATGCAATAGAATAGATAAATAATATCCTAACCTACACCAATTTTCCAGTACAGTACATGTGCTATCAAGTTGCGAGCACAGAATAGGCAAAAGTTTTACGTTACCCATTTCATTAAACTAAATTATGAAAAAACGTATTGAACTAAACGAAATGTTAAACAGTGTGGCAGTTAATGTAGGAGTTTTTCTTTGTAATTCTTTCATTTAAGGAATTTATTACAGCCACAAAATAAACATATTGTTGAATAAAGGTCGTTTTAACAATTCGGAAAATTCTGTTCTTCTGTCTGTCGCTCAAGCAACAGCCGTTTTTCAGGAAATCTGTGTGTTAGGGTTAATATGGCATAAACATAATTTTTCAATAGTAAGGTCCAGTAATTCTTCAATACGGTAGGCGGAATTTGAAAACATATAAAAATGAAATTAAAATTAAGTTCACCGTCAAAATAACAAGTTGTAAACAAGAAGGAAAAAAGACAAAAAGTTGGAATTGCCAAAATGACAAAAATGGCAATAATCGAAAACGTGATATAATAAAAAAAAGTGCTGAATATTTATTATTATTTTCACTTTTGTAATTTTTGTAGTTTTTGCAATTTTAGTAATTTTTATAATTTTTGTAATTTTTATCATTTTTGTAATTTTTATCATTTTTATAATTTTTGTCATTTTTGTAGTTTTTGTAATTTTTGTCATTTTTGTCATTTTTGTCATTTTTGTCATTTTTGTCATTTTTGTCATTTTTGTCATTTTTGTCATTTTTGTCATTTTTGTCATTTTTGTCATTTTTGTCATTTTTGTCATTTTTGTCATTTTTGTCATTTTTGTCATTTTTGTCATTTTTGTCATTTTTGTCATTTTTGTCATTTTTGTCATTTTTGTCATTTTTGTCATTTATGTCATTTTTGTCATTTTTGTCATTTTGGTCATTTTTGTCATTTTTGTCATTTTTGTCATTTTTGTCATTTTTGTCATTTTTGTCATTTTTGTCATTTTTGTCATTTTTGTCATTTTTGTCATTTTTGTCATTTTTGTCATTTTTGTCATTTTTGTCATTTTTGTCATTTTTGTCATTTTTGTCATTTTTGTCATTTTTGTCATTTTTGTCATTTTTGTCATTTTTGTCATTTTTGTCATTTTTGTCATTTTTGTCATTTTTGTCATTTTTGTCATTTTTGTCATTTTTGTCATTTTTGTCATTTTTGTCATTTTTGTCATTTTTGTCATTTTTGTCATTTTTGTCATTTTTGTCATTTTTGTCATTTTTGTCATTTTTGTAATTTTTGTAATTTTTGTAATTTTTGTAATTTTTGTAATTTTTGTAATTTTTGTAATTTTTGTAATTTTTGTAATTTTTGTAATTTTTGTCATTTTTGTAATTTTTGTAATTTTTGTAATTTTTGTAATTTTTGTAATTTTTGTAATTTTTGTAATTTTTGTAATTTTTGTAATTTTTGTAATTTTTGTAATTTTTGTAATTTTTGTCATTTTTGTAATTTTTGTCATTTTTGTCATTTTTGTCATTTTTGTCATTTTTGTCATTTTTGTCATTTTTGTCATTTTTGTCATTTTTGTCATTTTTGTCATTTTTGTCATTTTTGTAATTTGTGTAATTTTTGTAATTTTAGTCATTTTTGTCAGTTTTGTCATTTTTGTCATTTTTGTTATTTTTGTCATTTTTGTTATTTTTGTCATTTTTGTCATTTTTGTCATTTTTGTCATTTTTGTCATTTTTGTCATTTTTGTCATTTTTGTCATTTTTGTCATTTTTGTCATTTTTGTCATTTTTGTCATTTTTGTCATTTTTGTAATTTTTGTAATTTTTGTAATTTTTGTCATTTTTGTCATTTTTGTAATTTTTGTAATTTTTTTGTCATTTTTGTCATTTTTGTCATTTTTGTCATTTTTGTTATTTTTGTCATTTTTGTCATTTTTGTTATTTTTGTCATTCTTTCATCGTCTTTTGATTTTTTTCACGTGTAAAATTTAATTGGAATAATTTTCTTTAACAGATATTACTGATTTTCATTCAAAAATTATATTTGCCATGAATTTCTTTCTAGGAGATACAATGATTGTGATTGAATTTACGTTTTTGCTTTTTGAATTTTATTCATTGATCTTAGGAAATTCATTACGAGCCAGAAATCCAAGACTTATAGTATGAAACCAGACACAAATGATTTAAAATCACAATGATACATGAGTCGGTACATTTCTGACTTAATCCATTTAAGCAAATCAATTCCTTCGTTAAATTCATTTGAAACTTGTTCGTCCCCGAAAACCTCACCTCCTAGTCGAAATTGCAATCACACACATACCCATAATCTTGTCAATTTGGAATACAATCTAACTTTATTACATCTTATTGGATAACAAGAAACCATGCTCTGCTTCTTCTTCTCAACTTTCGACTTTTTTCTCCTTCCACGACCGACAACCGACTGCCATCCATTCAAGAGACGAAGAAGCAACAGATTTTTCAAATTAGTATTGCCTCGGTTCCTGCACCACATTTGCTTCCGGGCGGATTGAAACGAGAAAAAAAATAAAACGGAAGTTTTCTTGAGTCGTACTTATTTCTACTGAATTTTTCACTTCTGAACCAGGCACATTTCCTGGAACATATGCTGGGTATGTACAATGCACAGTACATCCTGGATGAAGAGCGAACGGGTTGATGATCCTCGGTGCTTGCCCCTGTAACTACATAAGCCCGTGCCAAGGTACCGGGCACGTTTCCAGAAGGGTTAAGTGAAATTACTGGCTGGGATCGTAAATTCGTTGGATCATAAATTTCAGCGGCAGCCAGCAGTCGTTGCTGGTAGATTCACTGGGTACTGCATACTGTAGGAACGTTGAAGCGGAAAATTTACTCGCATATGAATATGTGTGGAGCTGTTTGAGTTAGCAAACAAATCTTAGGAGAGAGTAAAATTGTTGAAAAATTGAGAAATATTTATTTTTGTTCTACTAATTGGTGTCGTTTAGCCGATGAGGGTATGACGAAAGCTTGGATCTTCCAGAAGTTTTTCAGTTTAATTAAATTAATTAACAACTAGCTGACCCGGTAAACTTCGTTTTACCTTCCAAAGTATAAATCGTAATAAATGTTTAATTTCATCTACAGGTCCTTAACTGCATTGTGCTCGCCAATAGATTCTTATGGAAATCGTAACAAATAAAGTTTTATTTGTATTGGGACCCCCCTTTCATAAAAAGTGAGATCCTTGAAACTATTATACAAACCATCTCTGGCCCAAAAAACCCTTGGATACCAAATTTCACTTCATTCCGACCGACCATTCATACGTGATGTTATTACAAAGAAAACGCCTCCATTTTTATATATAAGAAGATGTGAAGAAGAGATAACTTTGTATGGGGACCCCCCTTTCATAAAAAGTGAGATTCTATTATACAAAGAACTATTATACAAACCATCTCTGACCCAAAAAACCCTCGGATACCAAATTTCACTTCATTCCGACCGACCATTCATACGTGATGTTATTACAAAGAAAACGCCGCCATTTTTATATATAAGAAGATGTGAAGAAGAGATGAGAAGAGATAATTTTGTATGGGGACCCCCCTTTCATAAAAAGTGAGATTCTTGAAACTATTATACAAACCATCTCTGACCCAAAAAACCCTCGGATACCAAATTTCACTTCATTCCGACCGACCATTCATACGTGATGTTATTACAAAGAAAACGCCTCCATTTTTATATATAAGAAGATGTGAAGAAGAGATAACTTTGTATGGGGACCCCCCTTTCATAAAAAGTGAGATTCTTCAAACTATTAAACAAACCATCTCTGACCCAAAAAACCCTCGGATACCAAATTTCACTTCATTCCGACCGACCATTCATACGTGATGTTATTACAAAGAAAACGCCGCCATTTTTATATATAAGAAGATGTGAAGAAGAGATGAGAAGAGATAATTTTGTATGGGGACCCCCCTTTCATAAAAAGTGAGATCCTTGAAACTATTATACAAACCATCTCTGACCCAAAAAACCCTCGGATACCAAATTTCACTTCATTCCGACCGACCATTCATACGTGATGTTATTACAAAGAAAACGCCTCCATTTTTATATATAAGAAGATGTGAAGAAGAGATAACTTTGTATGGGGACCCCCCTTTCATAAAAAGTGAGATTCTTCAAACTATTAAACAAACCATCTCTGACCCAAAAAACCCTCGGATACCAAATTTCACTTCATTCCGACCGACCATTCATACGTGATGTTACTACAAAGAAAACGCCTCCATTTTTATATATAAGATGTGAAGAGATAATTTTGTATGGGGACCCCCCTTTCATAAAAAGTGAGATTCTTGAAACTATTATACAAACCATCTCTGACCCAAAAAACCCTCGGATACCAAATTTCACTGCATTCCGACCGACCATTCATACGTGATGTTATTACAAAGAAAACGCCTCCATTTTTATATATAAGAAGATGTGAAGAAGAGATAACTTTGTATGGGGACCCCCCTTTCATAAAAAGTGAGATTCTTGAAACTATTATACAAACCATCTCTGACCCAAAAAACCCTCGGATACCAAATTTCACTTCATTCCGACCGACCATTCATACGTGATGTTATTACAAAGAAAACGCCGCCATTTTTATATATAAGAAGATGTGAAGAAGAGATGAGAAGAGATAATTTTGTATGGGGACCCCCCTTTCATAAAAAGTGAGATTCTTGAAACTATTATACAAACCATCTCTGACCCAAAAAACCCTCGGATACCAAATTTCACTGCATTCCGACCGACCATTCATACGTGATGTTATCACAAAGAAAACGCCTCCATTTTTATATATAAGATTATGTTGAAAAACAAAGGTAAACTCGCTCATTTTGAGTCATTTTTGCCCTAAGTCAAAAAGAAGTCGTATCCATCTGAAATTCTCTCGATGATGTTGATAAAAATTCATCTGGGATTTGTTGTTCGCAACAAATTGAGTCCATTTTTATTCCCCCTTTTAACTTCCTTCATCCCTCCTTTCTAGAATGGATGTCCAAATTACATAATCCTGGCCGTGTCAAGCAAAACAAAACCTGCTCGGATGCTTTCTCGGATTGTTTCTCACCGGTCGGTCTTTCATTCAGTCGGTGGAAGCTTTCGCCGGCATCTTGCGGTTTTCGGGATGCCCGACTCGAGCTACGTGATTCGTTTTTCTCGTACAAAAGACCCCAGGAATACGTGACAAACGGTTTATTACTTTGTTTTGTTCACTCACTGACTGGTCGAGGTTTGTGGTTAGGTTTAGGTTGAGATGCTGTTGCTCCAGGCGTTTTTACCGATCTGAAACTAAACCGAGGAAAAAAAATATACACACAAACCCCACCGCACAGGATGATATATTCGATAACTTGAAACACAACCCCATTGATAATAATGTTGTTTACTTTTCTCATGCGTGTTTTTTTGTTCATTTCCAGCTTCCATCGGCAAACAGATAAAGGGCGGTTATTTACTTCGATACAAGAGTGAGTATCTAATCATGTAGAAAAACAAATCACAATACAATTAACAGAGAAACTCAAACCCAAACAACAATTTTATTCGTGAAAAAATAAGAAACCATTTATCTAGCGTTTGATATAAGAAATATTCTTACTTTACTCTTGGTATCTTCCATCAAAAGGCGAACACTTTTTTCAGTCGTGGTATGGGTCAGCTTTTTCCACCAAACGTTTGTCTCATCAAAATCTTAGGCAACTGCACCCTTTTTTTCAATTATCACTGTTTTATTGCCCAATATTCAATTGAAAAAAAAACTGAAGACAATTTAGTGGATTCAACTGTTTCGAAATTAACTGGAGTGGGTTATTTTTGTGTCACTGAAACACGTTTTCATCAATTAAACTCAATACTTCAACTTTACCAAATATAGAATAAATCTTGTCAGCTTTATGTGTGATTTATTTGTATTTATCTTTTCGGGTTACTACGATAGCTTCACGGGTAATTCGCCTACTGGATCTCACATAAACCTCAACCTGAAGATTATCAAAAAGATACGTTTACCTATTAGCTCAAAATCTTTTCCGATAAATTAATATTCTTCTACAATTTTAATCCTTGAATGATCTTAAACGATAGTTTCAACAACGTTTTGAATGCCAAAAATCCTTTGTCATTTTTTTTTGAACGCCAAAGTTATTTGCTTCTCTGTAGGCCAGTCCCAGGTAACAATTTTAGCTTGATTATGATCAGAACAACTTTGTTAAAGCTATAGCATTAATCTTCATAAAATGCGCATTCTATACATCACCAGAACTCTGATAAAGTTGAAATCTGGTTACCTGGTCATCATGATAATTTTTTAAAATCTTCGATTAAATAATTATGTAAAATTTTGATCACCAAGGCTTTTATAAAGCTTTTATAAAACATGTTAGCAATTTTTGTTTTTTAGATTCCGTAAGTTCTCCAAGTTTTTTTTCTCATTTTTCTCAGCAATCATGATGGTTGATGAATGATGATTGCATTATTGATAAATGATCTGGAAAAATTGATAACAAAAAAGTTATTTTTTTACCATTTTATGAGCATCATTTCTACTGCCAGTCAAGATTTTAGATAAAATATATATCTAATAGTATCTTAAAATAAATAATAGTATCTTAAAATAAAAAATAACATTAAATTACTTCGCGATAAACTTTTTTCATTAAATATAATTATAAAACATGCGTTACCGCACCTGGCAACCCTGAAACTGCTACCGTCTAATCGATGATGATGATCATCGCAACGTCATCATTAATAATCCGTGCAAATCGAAACAAATACCGATATACGCAACTTCCGCTGCTTAAGTTTGTAATTCGCTAGGGTCGACAAAGTTTTCGACAATTCAGTCCGTTCATTTCCTTTTTTGCCGTGCTCAAGTAGAGAAGCCAAGTATCTTAGTATAGTTAGTATCTAGTAGTGAATTAGTGCTCAGCACATATACATGCAGATACGCGTCAAATCGTTAGGCCACAACTAGCAGTTTAACACATCGGTTTACTTCGAAAGCACCACGTTAGGAGCACAAAATCATCTGAAATAATCGAGGCAAATACTGCAAATCGGCACTAAATAATAAGTTGAACTGAATTCACAATGTCTAGCAAACAAACCTATCCTATATTATAATTGCAGCTTTGAAGCTGATAAATAAATCTGCTACAAATTAGCGTCGAGTTTTATCGCCTCAACAACATGACATAATGACATCGCAAATATAATGGAATTGATTCCTCCTATGTTTAAAACGCTGTATATTACTGATAATCGCATTAAACTTCCACGTGGGTACTGAGTTAGTTAGAGTTAGTTAAACTAGAAAAAAAAGCAATTTCGCTACCTGACGCCATCTTGAAATTCAAGATTGCGGCTTGCACTGAACTTTAAAATGATGTTGATCATTGAAAATTGCATGAAATCCCCACAATATTGGTATTGGGTGAAAGAGCCAAGCTAATTTATGAAATTTTTTGTAATTTTTGTCATTTTTGTAATTTTTGTCATGTTGATCATTTTGATCATTTTGGTTATTTTTGACATTTTTGTCATTTATGTCATTTATGTAATTTATGTAATTTATGTCATTTATGTCATTTATGTCATTTATGTCATATATGTCATTTATGTCATTTATGTCATTTATTTCATTTATGTCATTTATGTCATTTTTGTCGTTTTTATCATTTTTGCCATTTTTGTAATTTTTGTATTTTTTGTAATTTTTGTATTTTTTGTAATTTTTGTAATTTTTTGTCATTGTTGTCATTGTTGTCATTTTTGTAATTTTTGTAATTTTTGTCATTTTTGTAATTCTTGTCTTTTTGTCGTTTTTGACGTTTTTGTCGGTTTTGTCGTTTTTGTCGTTTTTGTCGTTTTTGTCGTTTTTGTCGTTTCTGTCGTTTTTGTCGTTTTTGTCGTTTTTGTCGTTTTTGTCGTTTTTGTCGTTTTTGTCGTTTTTGTCGTTTTTGTCGTTTTTGTCGTTTTTGTCATTTTTGTCATTTTTATCACTTGTGTCATTTTTGTCACTTTTGTCATTTTTGTCATTTTTGTCATTTTTGTCATTTTTGTCATTTTTGTCATTTTTGTCATTTTTGTCATTTTGGTCATTTTTGTCATTTTTGTCATTTTTGTCATTTTTGTCATTTTTGTCATTTTTGTCATTTTTGTCATTTTTGTCATTTTTGTCATTTTTGTCATTTTTGTCATTTTTGTCATTTTTGTCATTTTTGTCATTTTTGTCATTTTTGTCATTTTTGTCATTTTTGTCATTTTTGTCATTTTTGTCATTTTTGTCATTTTTGTCATTTTTGTCATTTTTGTCATTTTTGTCATTTTTGTCATTTTTGTCATTTTTGTCATTTTTGTCATTTTTGTCATTTTTGTCATTTTTGTCATTTTTGTCATTTTTGTCATTTTTGTCATTTTTGTCATTTTTGTCATTTTTGTCATTTTTTTTTCATTTTTGTCATTTTTGTCATTTTTGTCATTTTTGTCATTTTTGTCATTTTTGTCATTTTTGTCATTTTTGTCATTTTTGTCATTTTTGTCATTTTTGTCATTTATGTCGTTTTTGACGTTTTTGTCGTTTTTGTCGTTTTTGTCGTTTTTGTCGGTTTTGTCGGTTTTGTCGTTTTTGTCGGTTTCGTCGTTTTTGTCGTTTTGTCGTTTTTGTCATTTTTGTCATTTTCGTCATTTTTATCACTTATGTCATTTTTGTTATTTTTGTAATTTTTGTTATTTTGTAATTTTTGTCATTTTGTAATTTTTGTCATTGTGTCATTTTTGTATTTTTAGTAGTTTTTGTCATTTTTGATTTTTTTTAAATTTTTGTCATTTTTGTCATTTTCGTCATTTTTGTCATTTTTGTCATTTTTGTCATTTTTGTCATTTTTGTCATTTTTGTAATTTTTGCTACCTGACGCCATCTTGAAATCTAAGATTGCGGCTACCTTTTGCGATTTTCAGTAATTTACATTTTTTAATTAAGCAGAAGCCGTCATCTTCGATATCAAGATTACGTCAGAGAACGAAATTCGACTTTTTCTCGTTAAGCATTTTACCCAATACCCATATTGTGGGAGTTCCATCCGATTTTCAGCGATTTGGATTTCAAGATGGCGTCAGATATCGAAACTTGACTTCTTTCAGTTTAGCCCTTTCGATTTTTAGCCATTTACAGCGTTTTAATTTCAGTAAAAGCCGCCATTTTGGATTTCTAGATGACGTCAGATAGTGCAATTCGTATTCTTCTAGTTAAGCCATTTTAACTTATACCCATATCATGGGGGTTTCAAACGACTATCAATAATATACAGGTTTGAAGCGAAAAGCCGATGCCGCCATCTTGGATTTCAAGATAGCATCAGAATACCAAATTTGACTTCTTTTTGTATAGCCTTTCCACCCAAAACTTATATTGTGGGGCTTGCATTTAATTTTCAGTGATTTTAATCTTAAGCGAAAGCCGCCAACTCGACATCTGCTTGCTTATCTCTATCACCCAATAACCAATATTATGGGGGCCTCAAGCTATTACCAGTAATTTACAGGTTTGAAAAGAAAAGATTTCAAGATGGTGTCAGATAGCGAAATTCGACTTGTACTTGTTGAGCGCTTTCAACTATTTAATACCCATATTCCGATATTTCCAGACATTTACAGCATTTTCAAGTTAAGCGGATGAAACCATCTTGGATTTCAAGACAAGGCGTTGGACAACGATATTCGACTTGTACTCAATTAGTCAGGCGCATAGAGCTGAGATAAAAGATCTCCACTGCTGGCGAGTCGGAGCTAGCGTCTTCACTTGCTGCCAGCCATGGTTTTCGTCAACTTTTCGGATTTCAGTGGCCAGACTACGCCGCCACTAACGTTTCCGAATATCGTTTTCTAGCGCCTTCTTTTGATGACACCGACGATGTTTGAGATCCAGTTGCCAGGCCACCAAGCGAAGCGCGGATGACATTCCGCAGGCAGCAAGTCACAAAAACTTGCAGTTATCGCGTCGACATCGCATATGTGCACCAAGTTTCGCATCCGTACAACAATACGGACAACTATTGAAAATGTTGACCAAGTAATGGCTTCGAACTGATTATTTAACCATAGGTATACTCTGTTGTTTTTTGTAGATTTTTCTAAACACTTCCCACGTTGGCAATACAAAATTTCGTTGCTGAAAAAAAGCGGCTGTTTCCAGCAAAGCCTACTCAGATTTTAAACAGTGATGTAAATCATATTTGCGATCAAAACAGCGTATGCGTGCCATTGACAGCCACATCCCAAGAACGTTAATCATCCGAACGGATTCGATGCGTCTCCATCCTGAGTAGAACGCCGGCCCTGTTTTTGAATTGATTCCATTGACAATATGCTAACAACCAAAACTGATTCCATGAACCGATTTTCCAATAAAACACTGCTTTGTCGTGTTCTGCTAGCAGTAATTGGTTAGCAGAACAGAATTTCCAGTGGGGAGATTTATGAGCCTCCAAGAGGAACAGGCTCGACACAGCCTCGCGCGAGCTCCTTCCTTTTCTCCGAAGAACAATCTTCCATCATCGTCTGCTGGATTTCCTCAGGCGCACGGCGTGGCGGCGGCCCAATTCAGGAACCAATCGAGCTGAAACAACCGACGAAAGAAGGATATCGATTTATTGCGCTGAAAAACCACGGTTACGCCTCTCTCTACTGTTTCTGGTGGTTCCGTAAAGGCCTCCGGGGGCTGGAACCGGAGCTCCGGGATGGAAGTAATATCAATTTTCCGTTCTCGGCGGATGTGCAATTAATCTCAATCCGATTGGAGCATTTTCCCGAAACTAATAAGTGTCGCTAGCAACTGTGTGGAGCATACGGAAAGTCTGCTCGGCGTTTGAGTGGGTTGATTTATTTTTATGGCTCTGGTTTTATATGGACTGGAACGTCAAATTAATCTGAGCCAGGAGATTTCCTGCGTTCCGTGAACCAGGTATTTTGGAAAACTTTCGGAACATGAAGTCCTAGCTGAGCCACTCATGTCGTTATGGCGAAGTTTGGTGACATAAAACTTTGAACACTACCCACATGGCAACAACAACCATCATTAATCATCCGGTATATTTCGATGTCTGGAAGAAATGTGGGCACAAAGGAATTGAAACTGTGCGCAGGTCACACAATATTTGAGATTTCTTGTTTACCAACTTCTGGTCGAAAGTTTTTTTTATCCATAACAGTTGTTTAGTTTCTGAACGTTTTTGTGAGATTCTTTGAACTTTGAATAAAAAGAATTGAAGTCGAAAAAATAAATTTATTTCCAGTCTGGCAACTGAGAAACATTTGGTGTAGGTATCAAAAATTGTGAAACATAAAAATATTCGTTGTTGATCTCAAAGAAAACACGGTATATCTCAAAAACAACAGTAGGCTTTGAAGATTTCAACCGAATAAAAGCATTCGTTTATTTATAGCTAAAAGTCTACGGATGTTAATCGTTACAATTGGTTACAGTGTTATTCAACTATGCAACTGGAAATCGCATCTTTTCGACATCAAACATATCAAAGCTTGTGTCTTAAAATCGATTTTCCGACTGTTTTACTAAGCAAGAATCGGAGCGTAGAGCAAGTTCGATCGTAAGAAAGTAGGCCCCAGAGACCGATCAAGACTTAATCAGAGGTATAAGGAGCTGATCAGTTTTACCCAGATTTCACAACGAAACTTCAGAAGTATCCTCGTATCCTTCCTCATGATTCAACGGTTATGATTTCATATTGTGTCAGTTAAAAATTAATCCACCATTTCGTTCATTGATAGTTCGGAAAAGCACATTCGACTGACACAACTTATCAATATTTCTCATATTCTAAGCAAACATTTACCTTATCATGATTCGATTCACAGCTCGCCGATACAGCTGTCGTAGACCTGTAAAGTTCAAGCCATTTTGTGGGGGTGGATACAAACGAAAAAAAACGAAGCTCCGGTTACTGAGAAAAAAACCAACGGCATACGGAAAACGACCTTTCCGGAATGAATGAACGAATGAGAATGACAATTTATGTCAAATGCAAAAGTGGTCTTCCTGCATCTTGCAGCTACTGATGGCAAATTTCGCATCCGGTGGCAGAGGCTGCTGAATGTGAGAAACGGGATGTGAGATGAACTTATATATGTAGGAAGTATGTAGTGTTTTTTTCCTTCTATTGTGTGCTCTTATATCCTTGCATATGGAAGTAGAAGAAGATGGCTCGAGACGATTCAGCAGAAAACTAAAACCGGATCACATTAATCTTCGGATTTAATTTCGTTGTGTGTCACCGGAAGCTGACACTGATCTATATTTAATTTCGGGCGGCGGGTTGTGTAGATTGAATCGGGGTGAATGAAAAACGAAATTTCTTATTTTACAAGTGCTGCTAACAGGCAAATTCAGAGCTAATAAACTGCATTTCCCTCTGCAGCGAGGGTCATGTCGCTGCCACCATCGTTCGAAATAAACTGTCAGTATTAGAGTTGTCTGAGAGTAGGTCCCAAATCCCTCGACCGCTGGCTGTTGTCGTTCCAAATTAGTCCGGGGTCCGGGGTCATATATGAACAACGATGTCGGGGCCAAAAGATAACACATCCGCATGACGTGTTCGGCCACTGTGGCCCATTAATTTAAATTCCACCTCATCGTCACTGGCTGGCATCGTCGTGATGGTCCCCGAGCCATCATCTATGGATTTGCTCGCTAACATACATATCTAGTCCCCTGAACCCTTGCCTCTTCACAGCAGCCTAAGGCAAGTGGTACAAAAGTTCTACTCAGCTGTGGAATAAATTTTCCACATTCAAATGAGGACAAAAAGGACCACATCCAAACACGGAGCGCCTGATTTGGGTAAACCCAAACGATCCAGTCTAGTGGTACTAATAGATGGGGGATGGGTTTGGTAGTATTCGGTAATGTTTAGACAGTTTGATTGTTGACTACTGATCGAAGTTTATTCACAATTCGAATGAATTGTTGCTTCCTAAGCAGTTTTATCAATATTTGAGATATCGAAGCCAACATGCTTGGGTTCCATGTCTAGTTTATATTGATTACTCAAGAGGTCATAGCAACCTTCGGTGAATTTTTGAGACACAAACATCTCTTTCGGTGAACAATATTCATATTCATTAAAAATAGTGGGCTCATTTTTTAGCCCAAATGGCATTCTTTAAATCTCATAGTGAGGACTATTTTGAACATAACCGCGTGATTGAACGCCAACAATCGAATAGAATTTAAACACTTCGAAAGAAGCTGTTGTAGAGGAAATGAAAATTAAAGATTATGTATTGTTTTACTTGGTGCTCACCATGGGTGCACGGATTCACTGCAATTCTACCGAAGTGGATGCACTTTTGTTTGAATATTTCGACACATTTGCAATGAACCTACTTGCAACCATAGCTTCGAAAGAAAAGTTACACTATGATTGTGGTACGTTACCATGAGTGCAACCTTAAGAAAACTTCAGGGTAGGCTGTAAAATCGACAGTTATCAACGCAGTGTGTGGAGCAACTTTAAAAAGTTCATCTATTTTTTTTCAATTTTCAGGTTTGTTGTTGTCGACAAAAACTTTTGAAAGATGTTATATTTTCACTGCAGGCATCAGTTGAGCTTCCTTTATACCGGAACCTTTAGTCCGAACATATTGGAAACATAAGACAATGGCACGAGTTCCGTTCATGAAAGCACCATTTTCACCTCATCGTCACTGGTTGGCATCGTCGTGATGGTCCCCGGGCCATCATCTATGGATTCGCTCGCTAACATACATATCTAGTCCCCTGAACCCTTGCCTCTTCACAGCAGCCTAAGGCAAGTGGTACAAAAGTTCTACTCAGCTGTGGAATAAATTTTTCACATTCAAATTGGGACAAAAAGGCCCACATCCAAACACGGAGTGCCTGATTCGGGTAAACCCGAACGATCCCGTCTAGTGGTGCTAATAGATGAGGAATGGATTTGGTAGTTTTTTTGTAATATTTAAGCAGTTTGATTGTTGACTGCTGTTCGAAGTTTATTCACAATTCGAATGAATTGTGGCTTTAAAAGAAGCCCAAGCAGCTTTATCAATATTTTAGAAATTTGAGCCAACTAATTTGGTTTCTATGTCTATTTTGTATTGATTACTCTAGAGGTCATAGTAACCTGCGATGAATTTTTGAGACACAAACATCTCTTTCGTTGAACAAATTTCATCACTCATTAAAAAAAAGCAGGGTCGTTTTTTAGCCCAAACGGCATTCATTAAAACTCATAGTGAGGACTATTTTGAACATAACCGCGTGACTGAACGCAAAAAAAAGCCTGTTAAAGAGGAAATGAACATTAAAGATTATGTATTGTTTGACTTGGTGCTCACCATGGGTGCACGGATTCACTGCAATTTTACCGAAGTGGACGCACTTTAGTTTGAATATTTCGACACTTATTTAGGTGTAAAACATCGTTCACATAACATCAACACTACAACCTATGGGAGATTTAGCCTGCGCCCAGCATTAATGAGAAGAGGGGCTGCAAGCTTTTCAGGGTTGGCAGTAAAATGTTCTGGTCTGCTATTGTCGAAAAAAAAAAGAAACCTTTGAAAGATAGTTTATTTTCACTGCATGCATCAGTTGAGGTTCGTTAATATCGGAACCTTCAGTCCGAACATGTCGGAAGTATAAGACACTAGCACGGGTTCCGTTCATGGAAGCACACAAGAAAGACAGAGGGAGACAAAAA
The DNA here is from genome assembly GCF_029784155.1 of Uranotaenia lowii. NCBI lineage: Eukaryota > Metazoa > Arthropoda > Insecta > Diptera > Culicidae > Uranotaenia > Uranotaenia lowii. The sequence continues at coordinate 210,446,931 of NC_073691.1, read as the reverse complement.
CCAAATCAATTCGTCCTCAATTGTTACAACAATCTCCCATGGGACTGATCAATAGCAATAAAACTCGACGACACAACGTCGACGTTGTGCTGTTTGTTCCTCACACAGACACAATCGCACATCCTAAGCCGTGGTTGTTTGAATTTCCCTAGAAAGCTTGATTCGACTTTCGGTGAACCTATGGAGATTTTCACGGACGAGAGACATGACTGAAAATCCAGCATCAATAGACTTTGGGAAAAGTTTCGCCTCCCGTGTCGCCCCCAGTAATGTTTCAATCTGTCAAGTGTGGCCGGAAGAAATACATTCATCATGTTGAAAGTCAAGCTAGTTCGATTGCTTAAATCATGTGACACTGTATTTATTGGCGAACTATAATCTTTGCATTGTTCGAAGTTGAAATCTTTGGTCGATTCTTATGTTTATAAAGAAGCAATGAACAGAAATCGTATTTAACTACTACTATCTATGGTCCAAAGTCCAAAGTTATTGAAATCGAAATTTGCTGATGGAGATTCTCCTTCCGTTTGTTTGCGCTTCTTTCAGCTGAAGCTTTCTATACAAAATGCTGCGTCCCCAAAAGCACCGAACGAAGCTGATCCCTTTCCTTTTGCTCATCCTCTGCTGGCTGGAAGCAGCAGCGGCGAGAAAGTGCAAACGTTACGACTTCTGCTGCTAGAGCAAACTTTCTTTGGCAAGTATTTGTTTTGTTTGGAAAATATTGATTCTCTATCAGGAGTTTGGAGATTTCGAGTGTAGAGCCAAAGGACTATTAGGGGGTTTGAGTTTTTTTTTGTCTATTTTAGACGGAAAGAGATTTTCAAATATTGTGTGATAGATTCTCAGATAAGGGTTTGTGAAATATCACCCAAAATTGAATATACAACACGTGTAGTTTCGGAGTGTTGTACCGAGTTTGATTGTAAAATGATCTTCTTCTTCGAGATAAAAATGTGAAATTGATATGGGACTTATGAATTTTTTTTCTCTTTCTCTGTTCATTCCACGTATCGCTGTTTAGGGGGGAAAAGCTGAATCGTATACGTTTAACTTTTGACATACTGTTCCTGGTAATGGAATGCTTGTTTTGATATCTGAGAAGCACACTTTTGTATACTGTTACGTCTCACAGATTGAAAATAATGAGAAAACAATTCTCACAAACTTTGTCTTCAAACATTTGAACAGCATCGTGTGTCTTCCATTTTTTAAGTCAAGAGGGTTTCATCCAGATTTTTCATGCCATGAACAGATTTTCACTTTCTAAAATTAAAATATTCTTCGTTAAAATTATTTATTCATAAACAAATATATAAAGATTCATTTAATTTAAAAAATCCACATCGATTTCTCACACAAGATGATACGAAATTCAATTCAATGCTTTTTCAATATGATTTTTTTTATTCAACATTTTCCCCAAACGTAGCCTTTTATTACATTTTATGGCAGTAATAAAATGTTTCCATGCATCCCCCATAGCATGTGCAACATATGTGAATGCAGCAGAAGATTGAATTGAAATTTTCATTGCTCCGCTTCGTGTCGCTCGCTCTCCGTGTAGCATTATTGCACTTGTTTGGTGGACAGGAATTTATCCATCTCACCTCCACTTTTGAATGGCGGCACATCTTTCCGGTTCTGTCCGGATCCTACAAGTGTCGGCTCAAGTTGAGTCTCGAGTAGCAGCAGTGCCACCAATAAAAATTCCCAATCTACCGAGGGACAAGCTGTGAAACCCACCCCGAAAAAAACACGCATACCCTAGCCAGGTTGTCAAGAAGGGACGAATTTATCTTCGTTTAACAGCAGCCCGACCGGCTTGGCACTATCCCGTTTTCGTTACGGAACGTTGAATGTCTTGTACGTGAGACGTACCCTTATTTAAGTTGATTTTTTTCTGCCTCGGCAGCTTTCGAGTAGCAAAAGCTTCGAACTTGAAAAAAGACGACATTCTTCAAATTCCAGCCAAATGTGCTTCGTTCGTTTCATCTGAGGAATTTTCAAGTCGAGCGTTTTTCGTTTGTTGACAAAAAGCTTCGTCGTTTTCATAATGTTTTTTCCAAATTTCGGGGCTCGCATTCCGACGTTATTCAAGCGGTTGGGTCTCTTGAAGAAGTGAATTGAAGTAGTTTTTTTTATTCGTGAGGACAAAATTTTTCCGTTTGGGAAATAAAATCAGAAGTTTTTTTTTAACATAATTGGCATTGGAATAGTCTTCAACAAAATTTTAATACATTTATAATAATATTTTCAATGTATGGTTTTTCTTTTCAAACATTTGTTTAGACTTAGAGGATTGAAATTTTTCCTGTTACACATTTTTGTACATTTTTGAAAATGATAGAACATTTATTGCAGATCTTTCCATCTGAGCATCTCAAGACTCTATTGTTAATAACGTTCCCACTAGAACAATATTTCTGAACCTTCCACATTTATCTTCTATCAATCTGACAATTTGTGACCAAATTGGTAACCAGTACATTTTGCAGTAAGTTGAACCATGAACAAATTTCAGCCTTTTTCCATACAAAACTCCAAATAAAAACTCTTGTTTCTCAACTGAACGACACTTTATCGTTGTTGCGATTTTACTGAGTTATTTTGCTCATCCTGTGAGACCTAGGTTTCAAAAGAAACAACTCTAAAATAAATGCAACACATTGCTGTTTGAATTTTGTAAATATTACGTTTACATTTTTTTCTGTACGATTATTTGTAAACCTCTGCAAATGTTACGATTTGTTTGCATGCAGCAAGCTGTGCTCGAAAACGGCCGAATTTTTCTGTCATCGCGTTCGTTCTCTTGTTTTTTTTTGCGGTGTATGAAGTTTGTTAGCCAGCCGATTGTGCTCGAAATATTCAGTGGGATTCTAGCTTTTAAGTTTTTTTCTTGTGTGATTTTGTAAGTTGAAGCAATTGAAACCAAATTATATGCTGAAAGAGTCGGGCTCTAAACATGTGCGTTTTTATTTTTTGCGAGTGGGGCATAGAAATCAGTGAAATTAATTGTGCTAGAGTGCGAGAAAGAATCGATGTGCATTTTTATCTTTTATGAAATGTGTCGATGCAATCGATTAATAAAAGTAAAAAAATTGTTGTGAAGTTATTGGCAAAGTTGAAAAGTGTTCTAAAGGGTGATACGGTCAAAATTTGGTCAATATCAACTTGACGTAGTATGTTGCTCCTATTTTGATTTTGGAATTCACTCTTCAGTTGTCAAAATGCCGTCCAAGGAAGAGGAGCAGCGTATCTAAATTTGGCTCGCGCATCGCGAAAATCCGAGCTACTCGCACGCAAAGCTGGCAAAATCGCTGAAAGTTGCCAAATCAACCGTTATAAATGTAATTAAAGTGTTTGGGGAACGTTTGTCGACAGCCAGGAAGTCTGGATCGGGGGGAAATCGAAAACCGGAAGCCGCTGAGACGACAAAGAGAGTAGCCGGTAGTTTCAAGCGAAACCCTAACCTCTCTCTCCGGGATGCCGCAAATAAGCTGGGTGTATCGTCTACAACCGTGCATCGAGCCAAAAAACGAGCCGGACTATCGACTTACAAGAAGGTAGTGACTCATAGAAATGATAAACAAAATACGACGGCCAAAGCGCGATCCCGGAGGCTGTACACGACGATGCTGACGAAGTTTGACTGCGTGACAATGGACGACGAAACCTACGTCAAAGCCGACTACAAGCAGCTTCCGGGACAGGAGTTTTATACGGCAAAAGGAAGGGGAAAGGTAGCAGATATTTTCAAGCACATGAAACATTCAAAGTTCGCGAAGAAATATCTGGTTTGGCAAGCCATCTGTATCTGTGGCTTGAAAAGCAGCATTTTCATAGCTTCCGGGACTGTCAACCAAGAAATTTACGTGAAAGAGTGTTTGAATAAACGTATGCTGCCTTTCCTGAAGAAACACAGTTGTTCCGTACTGTTTTGGCCGAATTTGGCATCTTGCCATTACGGTTAAAAGGCCATGGAGTGGTACGCCGCCAACAACGTGCAGGTGGTTCCCAAGGACAAGAACCCTCCCAATTGAGAAATACTGGGCTATTGTCAAGCGGAACCTAAAGAAGACCAAAAATAACTGCTAAGGACGAGCAGCAGTTCATGGCAAACTGGCTTCCTGCGGCGAAGAAGGTGGACAAGGTGGCTGTACAAAATCTGATGGCAGGGGTTAAGCGTAAGGCCCGGCAATTCGGATTTGGAAATGCTGAAGCCTAACTGAATATGTTTCCTGAAGTTTATACTAATTCAATGCTGTGATAACTAATGCTGTGATTAGTTTCAAACTATTACTGTCAGATGGCTGCAGGTTTTTTTTCGCGTTCCAAAAAATTATTGAATTTTTTTTATTAATTGATTTTTTTTATATTACTTCTTTGATCTGTACTGGTGATCGCTGGATGTGATAATAAAGGTTGAAAGGAATCGAAAATATAAGAACTTGAACAGTTATGTGAATCTGTAGATATGAGATGAAGAATATACAGAAAATAAATCAAATTTATTCCAAAAAAAAGTTGTATACAGCAACACTGAAGATAAATAAAATAAAATAAATTTCTATTGCAACGTTTGTTATTTGAGCAACACAAGGCAAAACAGTAATTGATCTATTTTTGTGAGTGATAGACGTGTCTGAGTGAATCTCTGAGTTGAGTTGAGATTCATAAGAATCGTAAAATCACGACAATGGCGTAGTTGGTAAGATAAGCACAGATTTGCAAGGCTGATGCTCAGATTGTTTTGAAATGGATCCGGTTCCGGTAAATAAGACGGAGATGATATAAAAGCGAAGATTGTCAAGGCTGCTGCTTGGATTGATCGTTCCTCCGGTAAATAAGACGGAGATGCTGAAAAAGCGCCAATTTTGAATACTGCTGTTACTGAATTTTTGTGCTGGTTTAGCCTTCCGGTGGAAAAAGACGGAATCGGTCTAGGAAGCGCAGACTTTTATGACCTGTGCCGCTGATTATTCGTTTTGATGATAATAACAGAATGGCTTAGGAAGCGCAGATTTTTAAGGTTGCAGCTGATTGTTAGTTTTAATTTGGCTTTCCGGTGAAAAATACGGATTGGCTTAGGAAATACTTTCGTTTGTTTTGATTCAGACAAAATAGAGTTAGGAAGCGCAGAGTTTTTTAGAATGTTGCTGCTGATTGTTTGTTTTGGTTTGACCTTCCGGTGGAAAAAGACGAAATTGGCTTAGGAAGCGCAGATTTTTAAGACTGTTTCCGCTAATTGTTCATTTTGATTTGGCCTTTCGATGGTAATAAAGGAATAGTTTAGGAAGCGCAGATTTCTAAAGCTGCTGTTGATTGTTTGTTTTGATTTGGCCTTCCGGTGAAAAACACGGATTGGCTTAGGAAGTGCAAATTGTAAAGGCTGCTGTTATGATCGTTTGTTTTGATTTGGCCTTTCGATGGAAAAGACAGATTGGCTTAGGTGCAAATTTTGAAGGCTGCTGCTATGATCGTTTGTTTTGATTTGGCCGCCCAATGGAAAAAGTCCAAATAGGCTTAGGAAGCGCAAATTTTTTTAGACTGTTGCTGTTGATTGTTTGCTTTGATTTGGCCACCCGGTGAAAAAAGCGGAATTGGCTTAGAAAGCACAGATTTTTAAGACAGCTTCTGCTGATTGTTTGTTTTGATTTAACCTTCTGGTGGAAAATTACAGAATGGCTTACGAAGTGCAGATTTTTAAGGCAGTTTCTACTGATAGTTTGTTTTGTTTTGGCCTTTCGATGAAAAAAAGACGAAATTGGCTTAGGAAGTGCAGATTTTTAAGGCTGCTGCTACCGCTAATTGTTTGTGTTGATTTGGCCTGCCGGTGGAAAAAGACGGAACGGCTTTGGAAGCGCAGATTTTAAGGCTGCTGCTGATTGTTTGTTTTAATTTGGACTTCCGGTGGATAGGACGGATTGGCTTAGGAAGCGTAGATTTTTAAGGCAGCTTCTGCTGATTGTTTGCTTTGATTTGGCCTTCCGGTGGAAATAGTTGTAATTGGCTTAGGCAGTGCAGATTACTAAGACTGTTATGGCTGATTCTTTGCTTTGATTTTGCCTTCCGATGGAATAAGCTTAGGAAGTGCAGATTTTTAAGAGAGTTCTTCTGATTGTTTGTTTTGATTTGGCCTTCCGCTGAAAAAAGACGGAATGGCTAAGGAAGCGCGATTTTTAAGACTGCTGCTAATTGTTTGTGTTGATTTGGCCTTCCGGTGGAAAAGACGGATTAGCTTCTGAAGCGCAGATATCTGAGGCTTCTGCTAATTGTTTGTGTTGATTTGGCCTTCCGGCGGAAAAGACGGATTACAAATTGACGTGATTGGAGGATAAAAATCAGCTATACAGAAATGAAACCATTATATTTCTGTATTCGAAATCAATGAAAACAAGTGTCAGTTGACTCGGAAGAAAATCTCATGTCAAATAATGTAATAAATGATATCTACTAATTCAATTAAATCTGAAATACACCAACAGATAATATCTAAATCCAGTAATGATGCATCACTCCAAATATTTTAGTAAGCTTCCATTTTGAAAAAGAAAAACAATGTAGTCGTCACAAAACAAACAGAACACTCACGGGGATCAATTTAAATCGCCTTAATTTAATTACAGTAAACGCGCGTGTATCCGTTTTATCACGCTCTTACTACCCCGGAGCCAGCTCGAAATCCAGTTCTATTAAATTATCGATAAACACAACAATCACAGCTCAGAAGCGCCGAATGTTCCTCGTTCCCATTGTCAATGCTGTTTCGAAGTTTGATTCAATTTCCGAAAGGTGAACCAATACTGATAAAATCCATTAGGTATGTCCCGACTTCCCGGCTTTTATTTCCCCGGTCTCGGGTCTCGGTCTCGGTCTCGTGTGGAGTTGGTGGTACGGTCTGGATGAGGAAAGGCAAAAGAACAGCATCACCGGAATATCATCCTTGATTTGATTGATTATATTTTCCCATTTAGCTCCCCAGTTGAGTTGAGTTGAGAGTGCTGGCTGGTCTGGAGATGATTCTGTTTTGAATCTGGCTGCACAAATTGTGTCAATCAAAGTGTGCCGAGATATTATTATTTTACGGGAAAACACAAAACGCAACGCCTGCCGTGATAAATTTTGAATTTGTTTAATTGAAAAAGAAACTTCTGCCTTTGTGTTCCACCACGTGCTCGATAGGTCGTCTCTCAATTTGGCAATCGGCATGCTGTGATGAGCATATTTTGACAATCATTTTCCGCAGAACAACTCCATATAGTCTCTCTAGAGAAATGTATCGTTTGTTCGTGGCCTGCTCGATTGGATTCCAATTAGTGTACGCAGATGGGCAAACAATGTGATTTTTTCCGGGGGGCTGTCATTCGATCGGGATTACGTTTTTCATTCTGTTATGGAAAACTCACTTTGCTGATGGGGATTTTTTTTTCGGGGAAAAACCCCATTTCAGAGGTTTCAATCACATATGCAAAGGGGATTGGTTTTTTTTTTCTGATTTTAAGAGGCTTGTTAGGCATCCTTGACTAGATGACAACAGAATGGGCTTATTTTTTGTTACTTCCCCCAGGGCAATTGTCGAAGCGTCCATCATATGTGTGTGATACAGTTTTGTGAATAGGGCTTATTCACCATTCTCGAATTGGAATTTTTTTGTTTGACAATATTTGAATATCGGATCAAATCACAACAACAATTATATTCGATTATGAATTTTGAATCCTATTAAACTTTTCCATATTTTTGTCTTGAAAAGAATACTGATGAACTGCAATAAATGCTTCCTCCCAATTTTATGACATGTCCCATCGGGGAACACAAGCGTGAATAATATCGTTTACCTTTATCAGCCCGCTCGGAGCGGTTTGATCCAGCCAGAGGACCGTAAAATTGGGTTTCGCTCGACCGAGCTGGACCAATCGAAAAATACTATAGGAGGAGAAGGAGTTTGTTATTGTGTTTTCATTGGCTGGAGGCAAATGGAAGGAACGTAAAAAAAATGATAAAATCCTCCAAATTGGTGATGTTTTATTGTGATCGATGATGGTATTTATTACTAAATCGATTATGGCCAAGGAGCATGTGTCGCCGCCATCATCCTTGAAGGGGTAGGTTGTTTTCCATCCAGGAAATTGCCTGCCAATGGGGTTGAGCAGCATCACTAAAGATGATAAGTTTATTGACGACGATGGAAATGAAGTTCGATTCGCTTTTGACATCAGTTGGTGATGAGAAAAGCGAACTAGTTTGGACTTAACTTTGTGTTGAACAACAAACATTTTCAAAATCTTTTTTTGAGAACGAGATACGAATTCAAAACAAAACCAATCGAAATTAATTACACAACTTGAACAATTTTGAAGGGAGATTTCAATTCATCATATGACTTACCTCCTACAAAATGAATGTCAAATACGGTACAATTGATTATTTTCGGATTTTTGACATCAGAGGTCGGATTTCAAATGTCAAACTTCAGATTGAAGACATCAGATTTAAGACTTCAGACTTCAATGTTTATACTTTTACTTCAGATTCAAAATTTCAGACTATAAGCTTCTGTTTTCAGACTGTAAATTTAAAACTACGAACTTATGAATCAAAGCAATCAAAAGATCCTTCGATTGTTTTGATTCAGTAGAATTTTTCAACCAAGTAGGCTCACAACTCATATAAGACTTCGAAATTCTGTTTACCGACTATTGACTTCTGGCTTCAGATTCTAGATTTCAGACTTCAAATTTCAGACGTCAAATTTTAAACCTCAAATTTTCAATTTCTACCTTAATTGTTTTAGGCTTCAGATTTTAGACTTACATTACTTAACATCAAATTTCCAAGTTCAAACTTCATTCTACAGTTATCAAATTTCGAACTTCAAGAATCGACTTTTGATCTCAGACCTAAGATGCCATACTTTAGACTTGAAACTTCAGACTTCGGATTACAGGTTTTAAACTTCAGACTTCAAACTTTGGACTTCAAACTTCAGACTTCAATCTACTGACTTAAAACGTAAGACTTTAGACTTCAGACTCCAGCTTTAAGATTTCAGACCTGAGACTTTAGACTTCAGACTAATGACTTAAGACTTCAGACTTAAGACTTTAGACCTAAGAATTCAGACTTAACACTTCAGACTTATGACTTCGGACTTTGGACTTGAGACTTCAGACTTAAGACTTCAGACTTAAGACTTCAGACTTAAGACTTCGAACTTCGGACTTGAGACTTCAGACTTAAGACTTCAGACCCAAGACTGAAGGTTTCGGACTTCTCAGACTTCAAACTTCGCACCTCAAGACTGGTCACCTAACACGTCTGACAGTAGAAGTCAGACTTCAGACTTCTGATTCCAGACCTCTATAATCAGACTTTGGACTCCACATTTCTAACGGCAGATTTTTTTCTATTGACTAAAGACATTGGGGCTTATTCTGCGACGCGAGTGACGTGACTCACGAAATTTCATATCGTTTTGCTGGCTTAAATAGTCTCTCTAGTCTCGAAATTTTCGTTCGGATGAGCTGATATTGGTCTTCAGAACTCATCGATACAATAATTCCTTTGCTGAAGCATTTTCTGGATTCAGGACGAAGAAGTGAAATTTCGTGAGTCACGTCACTCGCGTCACAGAATAAGCCCCATTTTATGTGAGCTCTAAAATGTTTTCAGAACATTTGCTCCTTCAAACATGCTTCATACCTTGGAAGTATTAAAAATTCTTCAAAGTCTACTATGAAAGAATTGAAAATGCTTTTTGTTTCAAGAGACAGAGCTTTGTTTTTTTAACAAAATTGTTTAATACGTAAAAATATGAAACTTTGTTGAAAACATGAAAACTGTATCTCTGTTCAGAGCAGAGTTGTAGAGGTTTTATTTTGAAAGTTATTTAAAAGTTTCCGCCAAGTAGTTTTTTAAACTTAACTGTAGTTAGATGGACGTTTACATAAATAAGATGTTTTAAACATCTGTTGAGGCATTCAAATCACACGTTTTGAACAAGATTTCAACATTCTACGACGTTTCCTAGCTTACTTATTGCAATTTTAAATTTAAATTTTTATCAACTTCAAGCGCGTCAATTGCAAAAACGTGCAAGTGGATTTTTGAAACTAATAGATTACATCAAAGCTTGAACCAATACCAAAGATCCCTAACTATCAAGATGATCGGGCATATTATTTCACGAACGAATCTTTGGAGACAACAACACAATGCATATGGTGCTGCCATCCAACGAGATGGGATCCAAGCTTTGCACTTGACGATTCCACCTCTCACTAATACATTGAAAACAAACGTCACTTTTCCCAAACAAGATTTTTGTTTACATTGTTAACGCCAATCATTTTGCACTATGGGTGAATTGTTATTCTTTCCCACTTTTGATGTAACATTTTGTTGCAACTGGCCGTTTCCAGTCAACCCTGACCCCGATCGTTCGCCAGCGGAACGGATTCCCCTAGCATTCATCAAAATTCCAGGAAATTCGCTACACCGGTAAGTTAACAAACTAAAAGTGAACGAAATTTGATTCTGAATCCAAATCAGGATGCAAGAAGGAGATTCAGGAATGTGTTATCAACGAATTCAATTTCAGCGAAGCATCCGATGGAACGGCTAGACAGATGGATCATTTATTTTGGCAGCCCGTTCTTGCGGGGAATCAGCCAACACCGAACTCGATCGTTTGCCAGTGCGACACATTTTAGCAGAATTCGAGAAAAATGGAATCTTTTATTCCTTCGGTAAGTTGGTAAGTTGAAAGTGTATAAATTTATGTTTCAAATCCAAACCAAATCGAATTACAGCTGTACAGCAGACGGAATTTCCGATATAGGATCCCAGGAGGAAAGAATCTTACAAGCCAAACAACCTGATTGTCCTGCCCAGTAACCCTGGTTTTTACAATTGTTACATTTTTACTGTAATTCATTAAACTTGAACATTTGACGTAATAGATGATTTATTGTTTTGAATAACCCATGTCACTTTGTGAAACAGGGAATGTCTCATACCAAATTTATGTAAAATAAGACACTACTCGAATAATTTTCAAGTTCATTTTCTCAAATTTGTTAAACAGCCAAGTTTTGATTGAATGAATTTTGAAACGAGGGTCTCGTACAGAATCAATGTTTTATTTATACGGGGCAAATAAATGTTTCAAATAAATATATCAAAAATTTAAACAACTGCTGGCATATATTCCACAAGCTCATAATGTTCAATCCAGTTACATATATATTCAACACATTTAAACAACTTTGTAAAAATTCACATTTTTTTTTTGCAACTTTGATCACTGTGCTGTGGTGCAAACAAAGAGAACTGGGATGTCAACAAAAAAGTAAACGCGAGATGCTTTGATTTTTATGCAGTAGTGTGTGTAACAGATTACACAATTTGAGCTTGGATCTCAGTCCGTAAAATCTATTTTGGCGCTACTGTTCTGTAGCCAAAATTTCTTGGAAGCCGGTAGGACCTGCCAATACTTAAATAAATCGATCGTAGCGTGCCGAGCGCAGAAAAATACATTTGGGTAGACCGCATAAGGCCGAAATTAAACACATTATTTTCAAGGGACACAATTACTTCTAAACTTTCACACAATCCTCACAATAAGCGCTTCCCCTAACAATCCCAGACTTCCACACGAGAATGAAATTAAAAATCAATATGTAAACACTCCGTTTCTACAGCTATCGGTTTGTATTTTGTTGTTGTCAAATAACACTTAATTTTCGGAAAATCCAGTGGACACTTCTGCACTTCCTTCCAGTTTTAACTTTAAGCCATTTTGACGTAAGTTTCGTCGTCCATCAAAATGCATCCTTTGTACTTGGTACAACTTTCTAGCCCTGGTTTTGGCAACCAGGTTTTGTTTCAGCGTCCTGTTGGGGTGTTTGCTTGAATGATACGACCGCAAGCCTTCTCGCAAACAAATTCGTTGAGTTGTACTGTGGTTCGTCTTGAACTTTTTTTTGCCAAATCACGCAAGGAGATTCCAGGATTATTGTGAACTGATCGAATTACCTTTGCTCGCAGCTTCCGATCATATGTTCCACTATTACGCCTGGTTTGTTTTGCTCGATCCACCTTAAGGGTCTCCCGTTAACATTGCAGCACCGAATTTACAGTAGAGTTTGGATATTTCAGGAATTTCGCGATCTTAACCCCTTTACTACGTCGGTTTGTCTACGTGAGTGTGCAGAATTCTCTCTCGCCTTTCGCGTTCCATCGTCGATAACTTTTGACTGACTGCTTCAATCTTGATGAAACTTTCACCACTAAGTAAACAAACCATCCGAATCAAAACACTGTCAAGAGATTCGCGATGTGACAACTAGAGGCGCTGCAGTAAATGAAAAGATGCGACTAGATTCTATGTGAAACATACTTTATGTAAACACTCCATTTCTGTTTGTTGTTTTCATCGACTTTTTTCGGCGAGGAATAAAAACAATTTATTTGCCAGTTGGTCCAAACGTTTCGAGCTACTTTTGGCTGTTCGCTCCTCTTCTTTCTGTAGCTACCTGTTTGTATTTTTTTTTTGTTAAATAACAATAACACTTAATTTTCGGAAATTCCAGTGGACACTTAAATTAAAAAAATTGTAAAATTTTCGCGAACGTAAGAAAAAAAGCGTGCAATGAGTAAAAGTCATCGCCTACTCCTCTTAAAACCTATGCTCTTATACTCCCTAAACTTCTTGCTGTCCTATTGAAGTTCCTATTTTCTCCTTTTGAGACCGAATTTATAAACGATTGATTATATCAAACTCTTTTTAATCTATACCGAATGGTAAAATAAAACTGTCTTATCTGAAAACCTGAAGAAATTTCTGAAAAATTTGCATTAGGAAATCAAAATTTCAGCTGCAACGATACTTCCATGGAGCCGGAGTTTGCGTTAAATCTAAGTATAATACTTCTCCATTTGCACCGCATAAACATAGCGAATTGAACCACTTATGAACATGAAAAAATTAATACAAAGAAACGGGCTCACCGGAAAGTCAAATTGAAATGCTGATCCTGGATGTTGGAGGAGTCCGCCAGGAAAAATGCTTAAATCTTCGGCGAAAGTTTCAAGTTTCCATCGCTTGATTGGTTCCGTCACAAAAGTTGAGCCGATTTTCCGAATTTTGAATTTTTTTCAATTTCTGATGACAGAAAAAAACACGCCCACTTCACTCAGCCACAGCCTACTAAGTCTTTGGCTCCTGACTGAAGACATCAGCAGACCCATGTAACTTATCGAAAATTCTTTCTATACGCTCAGTGCTGCTCCCTTCTGAGAAGGGGTATCATAACAGGCGACTAAAATAGCTTGTACACCCTCCATGGGGGTTAATGGTTTGAGTATTCAACAACTTTAACGTCAAATAACATACAAAATTATCAAAGCAACCGTTGTTCGTATTCGCACTGTTGGTATGAATTTCAACATGCTTGTTTTTATGAACAAAAAGATTCCCAATTGAGCATTCAATAGATGATTTTCTTCTCGAACAGAGTGAAATTAGAAAAGCAGAGCTTCGGTTTAATTCAAATTCAAATCAATTTTTTTCCGAATGGCAATATATGGTTAATAATTCGTCCAAAAGGTCAACCAAAATATATTTTTAGCATTTAAAGCATTGTAGATGGCTCTGAAGTACTCACTTCCAACAGATATACTTTTAAAGCAGATTTGTTTTTCCAAGACACACACTGGTTACCATGGCTAGATGCATGAATCTTGTTGTCCCAACTCTTAAGGTGGCGTTGCGAACAGTTAACGATCAGACTTCGTGACGTATGGACATGTTTTTCGATCAGTAGCTTTAATAGATATCTTCTGTCGCGCTTCATTATTGTGTTAAATCGTTTCTTGGCCAAGATGGCAGACGGACTAGTCAAAAACACGATTTCTTTCCGTTTTCCCGATGACGCTCCAGGACCTTCAATTGTTGAAGTTGCCAGGTTCGTTAAAAGTTTTAATGTGGACAAGGCTACGATGGAATCATAGTACAAAATTGCCGATGAAAAATCGATTTTTATCAAGTTTCGAACAGAGGATGCTATGAAGGCTGCTCTTGGGAAAAACCCAGCTTGCCTTCAATTTCAGTACTCGAATAGTGAAAGTGTGGAGATAAAGATGTCAGTCGCGGGAGGCATCTCGAAATACGTGCGGATCTTCGATCTGCCACCAGGAATCTCGGATTCCGATATTGCCGTCGTTATTGGAAAATACGAAATCGTTAAAAGGTTAATCCGAGAAAAGTTTCCTGCCGAACTGGAACTTGATTTGTTCACCGGAGTAAGGGGTGTTCACATTGAGATGAAAAAGGAAATACCGGCCTCGCTTTTCTTCCTAAACCGACGAGGAAGAATCTTTTATGAGGGTCTGAAGCAGAAGTGTTTCCTGTGTAAAGAGGAAGGTCACCTGAAAGCGTCATGTGAACAAAACAGATTCCGTAAGAGTTCTCGTGAAGGCGAAGTAGGAGTCCCGGTTAAAGGACAGCTGGAATCGGTGTCTGCATTTCAGAAGGCGCAAGATGCTCCAGTTAGCTATGCTGATGCTGTTCAAATTGGGATACCTAACGGAGACAAAGAAACACTTCAACCCAAATTGGTCCCGGTAATTTCTGACAATATGGAGGGAAATGCCAAGGAGAAGACGGATCAAATGGATGTGGAGGAGCAAACATGCAAAACGATCACCAAACGCCAGCTATCTCCAGGCTCTGAAACTACCACTGATGAAGACGGTCCTAGAACGATTGCAAGTAGAAGATCAAAATCTCGGAAATCAAACCAGTTTTAGAAATCATGTATGTATGTATGTAGATAATCCACCATGGGTGCACGGATTCACCGCAGTTTCGCCAACGCATGCGCTGAATTGCATTCTTTAGATGACTAGTTCGGCAGATCTTCAATGCAAATCACCGCATACCCGACACCATGGCTTCGTGTGAACTGTTATGTAATGAATGTGGTATGTGTAAATGTAAGTGTTATTTGGATGAACAAGTCAATCACTTACGCAACCGTAATAAGATTAATAACATTTTTAATGTTGATAATCTAAGACAGATATTACGCATACGTTTAGATACCTGCCCAGTTGTCAAGTGATTGATTGTTCCAATATATACAATAAAACAAACCAAAATTGAATTATGCAATCTTACCTTCAACCTTATCTTACCCTTAATTCTTACCGCTGCTTAAACATCAATCCTGTTTACCGACCGTATCCAAAAGTTGTGTTTTTTGAGAAAAAAAACGGGACCTTCCAATATAACCTGGAGACAATCTGGATAAAATAATTAATTCAATATGAATTACGAAGTATCATACCATCAAAGAATACTTGAAAAAAAAAAAAATCATAAAGATTATTTCAGAGCCGAAAAACATTGTACTTGAATCAGAATTTAAAATGATTGTTGTTGACTTTGTGCTGTTTGACTTTCTAGTTCAAGTAGTTTATGTTCAACTTATAACTGAAGTATTTAGATCTCACTGTTGGTGACAATACATAATTTGTACATGAAAATTTTAATTTAGGTAAACTCTGTATGAGAGTTCAGACCATTAAAATCATGTTGGTCGTTCAAACTCAAACAAAATATTAACTCAACATGAAAAAAACCGAACCCTGTGGTAACGGTTCCGAAAATTATCCGACATCAAACAGTCACATAGCACCTGTTTATGAAAACCCATGCAATCAAACTTCGAACGGGTTTTAACAAAAAAGTGATCAAACCAGTTTTAGAAATCATAACCTCAAAACCAAAAAATAAACACGTGAAAGCAGTTCGAGCAGTTAGTAAGTAAATTAGGTTATGTCTGCGTACTATTGTTATCTATAGAATCTATTGTTCAACTAAGATAAACGGCTGTCGTGCAACACGTTCTCCGAGATGTTGCATTCCAAGTAGAAGTGTCACATTGTTTAGTCGCAGACATCAGTGACAGGGCTGCTAATTGAATATGGGTTGTAGCGAAAATGAACAATTTTAACATGAACCATAACGAAAATTTTTGTTTGTATTCATTCCTTAACAAACGTGAATATCAATCAATCAGAAATTATGGGAAAAAATGTAATGTAGTTTAAGATGCACGTACAATAAAGATTTTAGTAAAAAAAAAAAAAACATCGAAAGTCCGTATAGAAGAATTAATGTTCGCGGCAAAGCCCAATTCTTTATATTGAAGTGACGGTATCTTTGACATCACTAATCACTAATCACTAATCGTACTTCCACAGCCAGAACTTAAGTCTGAGTCCCGATGAATAATAAACACATGTTATTATTCATCTTGTCTTTGTTTATGCTTTTAATTATGTTAACATCGAAACATTAAAATAATTTAAAGCATAAAATGGTCGGGCCTACTGTGGAGCAGAGAACGCAGAGACGTCAGGAACAAAGAAAAGGAAGGAGCGTGGACCACCAGTACCATACGCTCCGAGGGGCATTGCGGTGGAAGCACGAGCTAAAAAGTGCTTCTTGATGATAAGGGAACCTATGAAACATGTCCTTTCTTTCAACGGCTGGAAATGAGTTATTTTGTACACAGAAATCTTTAAACAAGGTTCATCATCAGCAAACAAGGTTAATCATCTGGAGAACTAAAAATCATTTAATATTAAAAATGGTGATATCATTTATTGATTTCTGTGTACCATCATTTCTGGTCATCGACCAAGGATAAAGCGCCTTTACTCGCTCTTGAAAGTAAAAAAGAACAAAAAAAAAAAACATTAATAGAACCAAAAACCTTTCGAGGTCTTCGAGAGCTCGAAAGGTTTATACAATAATTTAGGTAAGATACAAAAGTATTTTACTTATTGATTTTTCTGTAAGTTTAGTAAAGTTCAAAGTAAATTAAATATAATCAGACCCATCACAAATAACTTGTGTGTTCTGAACACAATGAACAAGTAGAAGCATTCCGTTCAAATTCGAAAAGCAGAATTATTATAAAAGTATTAAATAAACGGCATCTTAGAATTATTTGTTTAAAAAAAGTTTTTAATAATTTTACATTTAATGATACTTATCTTAGTGCAGCTACCTCCCTCAAAACTTCATTGGTACTTCAGAAAATGCCGTTTGAACATGACCACCGAAAAAAAAAAACATAGCATGCCTTTAACCTCCATTGGCAACCAAAGGACAAGCGTGTGGCAAACACATTTCATGGGAAGGAAACAAAGAAACGCACTACCCAAAGTCACCATAAATTCATTATTTTCAACCGCAGTTCATATCCGGACACTCAAATTTTCAAATATAAGCCCGCACTCTGATATTTTTCGCCTGTTGAATCAATATTGGATGCAATCTTGCATTCCCCTTAATTGCACAACAGTTTGTTTTCCAAAAACAAAATCTTCGATGCACAAACCCAAAATCACAAAACCACTATTTTTAACATTAGCCTAACACAACTAATGCAACCCGTTCCCGATCATACGGCGATAGTATTTTTCGCGTATACAACCGATAGTTTCACTTGAAAACTGCCCATTTTCCGGAAAAATATGACAAGCACGAAAAAACACGTTCCTGGCTGGAACCAGATAAGAAAAATAACGACCCACCCGTTGAGCTCCCCTTTTATGTCATTAAATGTGATAAAATATATTTTACCGGGATTTCTCCGGTAGAAACTTTTACACATTATCCCAGCCTTCACTTTAATACACTTTAAAACGATTTTATTTCCATATTTCGATTTTAAATTTAGTATTTTATAGAATTTTCGCGGACAAAGAGAAAAACGCGTGCGGTCGGCAACAGGCATCGCCTACTCCCTCAAGTGACGGTATCTTTGACATCAGTCAACAAACTTCAGACGTCAGACTTTTGACATCCCTCTTGAGATGTCGGACTTAAGATGTCGTTTATCAGACATCGGACGTTCAACGTCTGACTTCACGCCACAACTTATATGGACTTTGACGGATCCAATACAGTTAAAAGAGCTGATAAAGCTTGCTTCAGATAGAATTGGAACAAAAACAGTTGCCTGTATCTCAGTTAATTATTATTGAATTCAAGATCTTTTTCTATAAAAAAATTGCGTTTTCTTCATACTTTTAAGAAAAAATACACCTTCTTCGTCCATCGTTTTAGCTATCTTATTCCATCAGGTCTTCATCTGATTGATGTCTTTGACAACCTTTCCCTTTGCCTTGAGTCTCCTCTTCATGATTGCCCGCTTTTTCTCAATAAGGCGAAACTGAGGGCAATTGGGTGGGTTAAGGTTTTTTGGAACAAACTGGACCCCTTTCTCTGCATATACCATTCTTGAACGACTTTGCTGTAATGACAGCTTGCCATATCTGGCCAAAACATTACGGGATAATTGTGGGATCGAATCAATAGCGAAATTCGCTTTTGGAGACACTGTTTTTGGTATAGTTCCGACGTCATTGTCTTATTTGTAACGGAAACTTTCGTTTTTTTTTTGCCACAGCTGTAAATGCCCTGGCAAATCGAAAATTTTCGTGCAAAATTGTCGGCAAAAACAAATTTAAATTTGGCGTTGCCAAGTAAAATTTTTGACCTGAGACTTGCCCGAAGTCAGCCTTGACATAGGTTTCATCGTCCATCAGAAGACACCCGTCGAACTTGGTCAGCAACTGGTCGTAAAGCTTCCGAGCACGGATTTTGGCTACACAATTCTGTTTTATGATCCGATTTGGCTGTTTGGTTCCTTCCAGTAATCGAATTCTCCTCACGGCACTACGGGCAGCACCGAATTTTCTGGCCAAATCACGGTCCGAAAGATTGGAATTCCTCTTAATCGTCATCAAAATCTTACCACGCAGCTTTCGGTTGACAGTTCCACTCCGACGATTGGTTGTAACCTTCGAATCGTCGTCAATGTTTCAATGTCGTCAATACGGTATTTCTGGGCAATTTCAGCCGTTTAGCTAGCCTAGATTAAGACCACATTGGATTTTACAAATAACTGTGCAAAATTTTTTAACTTCTTTCGGCTTCCATGTTGATTGTTTACAAAGTACAATCGATTTGCGGAATAACAAAAACTCATACGTGCAGCTGACAGAAATTCCGACACATGTCCGCCAAGAACTTCTAAATTCATCCACCAGGAGCGCCACAATAAAAAGGAGGCCACAGCAAAAGGTTGTTCCAATTATAAATGAAGCAAGCTCTAGTCCACTGTTTACAATCATTGTAACGTTAGAGTTTTTCGGTAGGTTAAAAATATCAAATTTTTGATGAAAGTTTGGTAAAATGAAGGTCAACTAGAACATTTTCACTTTGGCAGTTTAATTTAGATTTTTTTTCCCTCAAACACATATAAAATCTGATGCAGGTACCTAAGTTAAATACAATCCATAAATCATACATCGGCATTTCCGACCGATGGCACTTCTTATCTTAAAGTTTGCGGCAACAAAAAAGGAAACAATTATGGTTGCTGGCCTTGAAGCTTCGTCTGTACTTATGTTGAAAAAAAAATGTTTTACGGTCTGGTGCTCTTGAACGTTCCGAATAGGAAAACTGTCCTTATATACCGATACAAGCTTAAAATTAAAGTTAATTGTTAAATGTAGAGTTTATGAAATGCGCTGTCTTTTGATTTTTTGGTCGATCGAGGGACAAGAAGCTTGAATTTTTTTACCATTATTCTTTCTAAATCTTATTTTACTTCATATTTTACTTCAAAGTGCAACCATGTAACAATATTTATGGGTGCTCCCCTAAGGACAACTTCTTTGAATCGAAGGCACATCACGACTGCAGATCCAACAAGCAACAAGCACCAAAGTGTTCTGTGCTTGCAGCTACAAGAAGGAATCTCCTCAACCCAGCCATGCCATCCGTGCCAAACGGCCTGCGGGAATACTCTGGTGGCCCAGTTTTACTTAGTCTCCCACTGCACTTTCAGCTTCCAGCAGGACAAGGTACCTGCTTGCTGCATACATGCAGGTGAAATTGTGTCAGTTCCAGAGGCAGCAAGCCATGATGAGACTCCCTCCCCTCCAACAACAAACAAAGTAGTACGTACACATGGTGTCATACGAACGACACGTAAGAAAGATGAATTTTGCCCAAAGGTAACAAAGTATGCTGTTGGTGCTACTGTCGCATAAACAACATCCCCACTGCACAGAGGCTACTTCGATTGTGGACCTTGTTTGTTTCGGTATTAATATTTGAAAAATTTATTCCATCAAAAATTCGTTGTAAAAATTAAATTGAAAGCTGAATCAACTAAGAAAGAAAAGTAATGAGTTTATAAATTTAGAAAAAAAGAAGCTGATTTGATTCAACATTTTTGGGAAAAGCACATATCGAGTGAAAATGGAACCTGCGAGAAGAGTTCCATCTTCGCTGCTGCCATCAACAACAACATGGCTAGTCACGGCACGGCAGTCAAAACAGCCGGAAGGAGTATTTCCACTTTGACAGTTTAAATTATGGCTGATTCAGCACAGCGGCGACGACCGATGACAAGGGTGATGGTGAACGGAAAGCCACACATAACCCAATAGAACACCTTAATTGACTTTTCAACAACATCAATACGGCCAACGAAAGATATATCTCGCTTGTCGTGATGGTGAGGAGAGCTATTGGTTTTCGTAAGAATGACTTACGTGTTATGATCAGTTTTGGTGAATTTTGTCACTGAATGACTGATGAACTTATTGACATATTAACTGATTGTCTGAATACTTGAATGACTGATCGACTGAATGACATTTTGACTGAATGACTTATTGAGTGATTATCTGACTGACTGATATACCGATGAATGTTTGACTTATTGACTGACTGGAATTTGTGCCGTTTTTTCAACCTCAGATAAACTGCTATCGGGCGACAAATGTGCTACCATTTTCTTCTTCTGGCAACCGAAGAATTTGCTCCAACAGTAGGCTAGGAGAAAATCGAAACCATTTAATGGACTCGTGGCGCTCGGTAATATAATTTACTCACCTCCAGATGAGACACTATGCTTTGAACATCTTTCATTTGAGATAAATGGCGAAAGCATCCCGCCTTGTTCTATCAGAACGCAGAAGATGAAAGCTCCAACAACCAATTTAAAGATGTATTTTCCTGTCTTTTCTCTTCCAATTTTACAGAACAAGTTCTGTGGAGCCGGTGGTCGGAGGAATGGGTAGTGCTGTACGATGACTCGACGATGGCCTGGTTTACGGTAAGTGCAACAACCACCCGAAGTTTCGTTTAGATAGGTACACATATCAAAAGCAAGAAGCGAGAAACTCTTTCGGATATGTTTTCCAAAACTTTACAATGATTTTTTTCGTAAACTTCTTCTGTTTTGGTAGTCCACGCTTGAATGTTCGCAAAGCGTTAGTGGTTGGGATGTTGGTTGCTTTGATGGTGAAATTTGTTTGTTTTCCGAAATCGACTTCTATAGATGGAAAGGTTTTGAAAGCTAACTTTGATTAAGTTTAAAAAATAAATTTGAAAAATTAGCTTAGGTTAACCACTTCAATTTTAGTTAATATTGACAACACAAATTATTCCCATGGCTTGCTTTGTTTGTACGACATGAAGTTTCAAACACACTAACCCGCAGGCAAACACAAGAGGTCTTTCAAAATGGAACAGTCCCAGAAGCTTCACAATAATGGCTTCTCGGCTTCTGCAGAACCGCCAGAGGAAGAAAAATTTTCATATTTTACGGTTACGAAATTATCAGATTGTTCTTATGCTAGCGGCAATAAAGTCACATTTTGGTTTCATTCAAATCAGATCCACTGAATGGCAATTTTCGTCATTTTGCGATCAGTGTATAAAAGAATTCACCTTAAGTAAACTTTTCATTCCAGGTTACTGGAAATTAAGTTAAATAATAAGCTTTTTGGGAAAATTACTTTGTTTGCAAAAAAATGGATTCTGAAAACACCTTTTATTAAGGCTAAATAACCAAAGTGTGCCTTGAATAATTTCAAAACTTAACAGAAATACGCACTTTATTTTGTTCCCCGAAATCCAAATACCTATCAATGTCGGTCCAACGATGATGGTTTGTGTGATAATTGCGAACACAACCATGGTTAATCTGTTCGTGGTAATCCTTTTATTTTCCATACGGAAAAAATGGAGCCCAGAAAAAAATACTGCTGAGCGCTTGTCCGACGATTCAGACAGACACCAATTAATATGTTGTTGGTTTTTTTTTCGATAGGGTGGATCAACTCAATTCTCATTTAAATTATGAATTGAGCTCGAGCTAAATTTGGAAATTCAGAATAGCCTGGGAACATATTTGATGTAAGCGGAGGAATTCGAAAAAAGGTGCCACAAGGCAGTGCTTTGGGACTTATGTTGTTTCAAATGCATATTATGTACATTTTATGAGAAAACTTTCGTTAGGTAGTTAGGTTGGCATATTAATAAAATGTCATATACACCCCATCGTTTCTTTTTTTTCAACTTTTGTGGTCCCAATCGCGGCTCCTTT
>NC_073691.1:210341641-210423944 GCF_029784155.1 Uranotaenia lowii | reverse complement strand
AATGACAAAAATGACAAAAATGACAAAAATGACAAAAATGACAAAAATGACAAAAATGACAAAAATGACAAAAATGACAAAAATGACAAAAATGACAAAAATGACAAAAATGACAAAAATGACAAACATGACAAAAATGATTCAAAAATGACAAAAATGACAAAATAGACAGAAATGACAAAAATGACAAAAATTTAAAAAAAAAAATAATGACAATTTTTTATGCTACATTTTTTTTTTCAGCTGAGCCATTCATTACGAAGATCGAGGCTTTTTCTTTCGAAACATATCGTCATTTGTTGCGAAGAAGGAGGCCATGATTCGTTGGAAAGAAACGCGTTTTATTTGCACTCCGTCGGGAAAAAGTTTATGTTTTGATATTTTAGTGGTTAAATTGATTTAAAACCAGAGCTATGTCGATTTCAAAATTGTAGACGGAAAACTGCTCAAGTTTGTGGCATCGAAGGAAGACACAATGGACTACAGATTTGAGTGGAAGCATTGTGTTCCGACTTCGATGCGCACGCAGGTCCTGAAAGAAGAGCACGATCAAAATCTCCACATCGGGTTTGATAAGTGTGTGGAGAAAATAAAACGCCGTTATTACTGGCCACGCATGAGTGCAGATATTCGAAAATACATTGCAAAATGCGAAAACTGCAAAATAAACAAGCACTCCACCGTCTCTAGTTCACCAATAATGGGCAAGCAGAGAATTGCAGCCCGACCCTTCCAGATAATTTGCATGGACTACATTCAATCTTTACCACGGAGTAAGCAGGGAAATGCACACTTATTAGTTGTAATGGACCTCTTCTCTAAGTACTGCCTACTTACTCCAGTGAAAAAGATTTCGAGTGTTAGTCTCTGCAAAATACTGGAAGAGTCGTGGTTCAGGCGATTTGCAACCCCACAGATTGTAATTTCTGATAATGCTAGTACCTTCCTCTCAAAGGAGTATCGAGCGTTACTGGATAGGTACGACATTCAACATTGGGCCAATGCTCGACATCGAAGTCAAGCCAACCCCGCAGAAAGACTAAATCGAACCATTAACAGTATGATCCGTTCGTACGTAAAATCCGATCAAAAACTTTGGGACACAAGAGTGTCAGAAATTGAATTTGTAATAAACAACACAGTTCATGCCTCGACTAAATTCTCTCCTCATCGAATAGTTTTTGGACACGAAATCGTGTCAAAAGGCTCGGATCATACATTGGAGCAGGGGGTGGAGGAATCGGAAGAGGAGAGAATCGAAAGATGGAGAGGCCTTAGTAAAAAAGTAGGTGAACATGTGCGTAGTCATTTAAAAAAATCACACGAAGACAACATGAGGCGCTATAATCTAAGGAATAGAAACTTACCCTCTTTTACGGTAGGCCAGCGTGTCTTCAAAAGGAGCTTCCGACAATCCTCGGCGGGTAACCATTTCAACGCCAAGATCGGCCCACAATTTGTTCCCTGCGTCATCATCGCCAAAAGGGGCACAAACTGTTTCGAGGTCGCAGATGAAAAAGGGAAATCCCTGGGCATATTCTCCGCGGCTGATCTAAAAGCGTAAAAATAGAATAAAAAAAACAGTTAAAAAAGTAGCAACCCAAAAGTGGATTTAACTATGTCACACTTGTGTGCCTAAAAAGCTTTAAACATAATCTAGGGGCAGGTTTTCATGCTTTAAAAATTTCAAAAGGATTGATTAGGTTTAGCATACCAAGAAAAAAATATAAGCAAGTGCTATGCTTGAGTATGCTGGAACAATCAGAAGCAGATCAATTACCTTCACTCAGTCAGTCATCGCAACATGGCAAGATTTCGCGCGATCTATGATTCCTGAAAAGCATAAAAACATCCATAATTTCAGCTAGGATTTTCATCGACCAGCAGAAACATCACAGAGAGCACAATCATCCAGCAGCATCTGTAAATATGGCACTTACCGGGGGTTGACCAACGTGTAGGGTTTGAGACTACGGCTAATGACCAACAACACCCACCTTGCGAGCAACAGCAATCACTCAGCAACATTTGGGACCCTTGAAAGTTCCACGAGGTCCAAAATTGAAGGTTTGGCACCACAATTGCCACCCGGTAAGACATCCCGCAGCAGCAGTTCCTATTGGCCGGCCACCTCATCGAGTACACACTACACGGTGTTTTGGATTTCTTGACTAATATCACCCCTCGTTAAAGCCGACCCGAGGTTCTTCGTAACCTCTGCTCTGATAGCCAACCAAAAGCGGCCGCATAAGGCACAGTGTGACCAAAATCCCCGTAGCTTGACCAGGGATTCGAGGGCTGTTGTAGCTGACCCTTGTGGTCAGCTAATAATAAACTGACCTGTTGCAAAGCGTTGATTTTACTTCCCGCAGCATTGCTGATACTGACTGCATTGGTTGCAGAGGACACTGTTGACGTCGTGGTAATCGTTCCAGGCGTTCTTGAAAACAGACCGAGAATCTCCAACATCTGAACAAATTTTCAGCACAAAGGACAATAAAAAATGATTTTTTCTCCAGGAGTTAAAATTGGCAGCGAAAAAAAATCACACCCGTCGTCCACGGCCGCAGCCTACTCGTCATAATTATGGTGTTGTTGTTTACCACATTGATTAAAAACCCTTAAAACAATACGAGTGCTGTGTCCTTACTTAGTTGTTTAATTCATCACAGCTATGCAGAAAACCTCTTGAAAGTTGACTTCAATAATGGCACGTCCTCAAATGGGCCCAACTTTTTAAAATTAAAACTTTATTTTCAATTTTCTATCCCTTGTCAGCTTAATTAATTAGAATGTTTGATATGACTAGAATGATAGGAAGGAGTTTGCACTATATTTGTTCAAATTTTTTATGATAAACTTAATTTATGAGTGAAATATTGGCAAATACTTTCAGGGTGGTCCAAAATATGTCCGTTAACCTATCTTTAGTCCTTGTAAAATCTCAATTTTTAACGCTTGATTTAAATGTTTATTCAATCACGAGTCACTTCACCATATCGAGATGATGGTAGCAAAACAACTTTCCCCACTTGTTAACAGTATTCTGCAGAAGAATGAATGCATGCAGTCAATATCCTCATCCGGATTTGTTCGGTTCCCGCTCTAGTCGTCCTGCTTGGATTACGTCCCGAATGGAACTCAAGTGTGAAGTCAACTGTGTATGTACGTATCTATCCAATTTACAATTTATCCGCTAGTTTGACCTCGTTTCATCGTTTAGTAAAAACTTGTTTTCAGTTTTTGTTTTTCCTTTTTTATTTCAAACGGAAAATTCTATTTTGCTAGCCTGTGTCTAGTGATGGTTTGTTGGTGAAAAATGAAAAAGATGACAGTGCTAGAGGGTGGGTTGGAACAGCCTTCATATAAATTCTGCTCCAATTCGTTTAAACAAAATCCAGCCTCGTGTCCCGGGCAAGCAGTGGTGGGATGCAGCAGCCAACAGAGGACACAATGTAGATATGTATACGATTGGCCGATGTTGTTCAGTTAGATTCTGCATGTGTGTTTTGACCGAGAGCTTCCCGATCAAATATTTATAATTTAATTTTAGTATAGACAGGGATGCATGTTCAAATTAGCTTTCTTTCAAATTGAAAATAAAACGCACAAGAAACACAATTTCTCCATGACCATATTTTATTATTCCTTCAACACATTGTTTTTCTTTTATCTTCAATATTTTGCCTTGATTGTTCTACTGATGTTTGATGTTTTATTTAAGTTTTCCTCTTCCGACATACATATATGCTTCTTGTGTCAATTGTTTGTTTATTATGGACATTGATTCCAAGCCTGCACGCACCACGACTGTCTTAATTCAACTGCCTTTTCGCTACTCTGGAAAAGAGGAAGGGTTGGGGGAATTTTTCACCAATTGGGTTGTTTTGGTTTTTTTTATCCTTTACCGGGGACTGATTTTTGGTTGTTACGGTTACACCTTTTTTTTCCACTTCTCGGTAGCCAATGGCTTGCTGTCCGATCGCCGCCTACTGTTTTGCTCTCGTGTATGTCTGTGCTCTTTTGGGTCGGTGTGGTTTTTGGCTGGGTCATTTATTTTGTTTAAATTATAGTTTAATATTGTTTATTAAATGAACACATTAAGGTATTTGTTTGTTTCTTCTGTTATTTCCTGTTAAAAGATTCTCTGACATTTTTTTTTGCAAGGAAGAACATGTGAAATGTGTTTATTCCTTTTCGGTTATTGTGTTGAGATTGGCATAAAATTTGGGGAAAGTTTACAAACACTCGTTGGATCGAAGGATTTGTCCAATTAATTGACAATTCTAGCCGTTGTGTTTTCTTTTTGGATGTGGAGTGTAGGGTAGCTGCTCTCAAATAGCCGCTCAGCAGTTTTTTGTTCGAAGAAGCAGCGGATTGCGAATGGTTGACTTTTCAAGGTGATCGAAAGAATCCATTTTGGAGCTTGGGAGTTATGAAAAATGTTTTTGTTTGTTACCATGGAGACGCACAACAATGTTTCCACGTGGACGAATGTGAATTCTCCAATTTTCGAAAGCTGTATCGCATGGTAAACGAAGTTTTTTCAAATCAATTTTCTTTTAGTATACTTTCAATACATTTTGCTCTAATAAAATCGACCAGCGATTTCGCCTATGAAAAAGTGCACAATTGTTTTATACATCTTCAATGGATGAATTCCTTCCATTTGTAATTGCTAAACAGTTATTGAAATCTTCTAAAACAATTATCGCTATTGTATATTTCGATCTCTGATTGATTGATTGATCATTCTAGCTTATGTTACGGTTTTTTTGTGTTTATGTTTTGAATCTTCACATCAGCTATGGTTATAAATATTGATACAAACATTGTACGATTCTGATTTAATTTTTGTTTCGTTATGGGTTTTATTGTTTAGTTTTGTATTATTTTAATGTTACTCTCGAAAGATTTGTGAGTTCTTACTCGGTGCTGTGAAGTTCAGAAATTTGTATGATAACTAATAATTTGATACAAGCATGAGTAAAACAAAACTTTGAGATGGATTAAAGCTGATTCTCTTTAGAGAAAAATATCAAGATCAGTGCTTGTTTCATGTTTCATTTAATTTGGGACATTTTACTATCTGTTTTTGGCATTCGAGTGCTTTTGGTAAACTTATTGTTGTTTAAAAATGTCTGTGTAGACTATAGAGGGACGCTCGCTCGAAAAATGGCTTCTAACTTAAACAAAAATCTTACTTACCAAGAATTACCACACGCAGTTGTTCGTGGAGTCATCAAGCTGGTGCCCATTCTAACCAGCTTGAAATGTCACGAAAACACAAAAGGATTGTTGAACTCAGATCAAATTGAAACTTAAAATTTCTACCGAAACAGTAGTGGTCTCAAAACAAACAAAAAATATATTCACGATTTTTGTTTACAATTAGCAGAAAACCAAACCGGAGGAAAACGCGAAAAATTGATAATAAAACACGTCCGTTCTCGAGCATGGCTAGCTGCGATTTCGTTTGATTGTACTCAAAATAAAACATAGAAATTCACTATGTGAAAAGTCATTAAAATAAAATTTGGTTTAAAAACATTTTTCAATAATGTGTTTAAACTTCACATCACCTGGTTGTTTTTCCATCGATTATTTTTGTTCCATTTTTTATTTTTTTTAATTTTTTTATTTGTTTGTTTGTGTTTTATCGCAGGAAATTTGCACACACCGATATATGGGGCCACCGAATTGGGATGTAAATTGTTGTGTTACACATTCAGTACCTATTGTTTCAAGCTTGGGATTTTGTTGTTGTCTTCTTTCAACTGTTTCAAACAAACCAAACAAGTGGAGATCACTTTGACGTTTTCAAAATGGCCGCCACAGTTTGAGTTTGACGGGTTTTCGCTGACACAGTTTTGCTGATCGATTGGGTAGTTTTTCTGTTTGTCTGATCTATACAGTAGTGTGGATGATGTTTTTTTTTGCTTATACAATTTACTATCGATTGCTAGGCCCTACCCGTAGTTTCATAGAAGTATTGTTTCTATATATATTTATAAAGGTCACATAATCCTAGGGATGATTATTGATTTACTACTTTCGTGTGTTAAACGCTCGCGGTCTTTGAGTCGTGATGGAGTTTGACGGATGTTATTTTGACCAGTTACGTGTTACGTTTTGCTAGTTTTTGTTTTTGTTTGTAAAACATACATATGTCTCGCTTTTTCAGTGAATACGTTTTAAACGCGTTTGTATCCTCGTCTTTTTCTAAGTTGTTTATTCCAATTGTTATTCAAATATTTCTGTTACAAGAGCAATTATCGTTAAAAGAGTAACAAAAGTTCGGAGGAGTACTGAAGATTATGTCTTATGCGGGTGAAGAATTACCTAATGATACTAATCAATAAATCGTTTTATTTTTAAAACTGATCTTATTTGTTTTTGCTCGGTAGGTACAGTCTCTATGTTTTGTTTCGTTTATTGTTTAAATCTACGACCTAGTGTTATAAATATTGAAGTTTTTACCTGGTGAATAGAGTCGTTTTGGTTCACGTAACGCGACTCCTCTCAAATTCACGGTGCTGTCACGCAATTTTGTATTGTTCTTCCATTTGTTTTCCATTTGTTAAGTGTTAATGTAGAATCAAGCTTTACCCCAATTTCTTTTTTTTTTGGTTTTGGACTATTTCCACTTTTTAAATTTTACTGTTTTTTTTTCGAATAAATTAAAATATTTCCTTTTTAGGGTGCTTAGGGTTGATCGACTTCCGCCAACGAACGTGTTGGCGCTTAGACGCTTTATAAAATTGCTCCATACTTCAATAAATTGTGTGCTCTAAATAAGTGATTTGAAAAATTTATTTGGTTCGTTTCAGAGGTTTGATGAACGAATCAATATGAAAAGGCTCTAACTTGGTTTTGGTGAACGTTTCGTGGGTAAATAAGAGTCGACGAATTGGATTCGTCTTTCTAGCCGTGTATTAAACTCTAATTTTGATGTATCAAAAAATGTTCAAATCTTAATCAACCTTCGTGGCCTACTTGGGCCGATTTTTGTTTCGTTTTGGTTTCCGGTTTTTATTTTTTTGGTAAAAACATCTTTATAATTCTCTTTTCACTTTTTATTTTCGGGAAGGCATAAATTGTTAGTTTAAAACGCTATATTCATAGTTTCGGGCTTAATACCGTTCCTATCAATTGTTCACTTGAAGTGTACGCTTTTGTGAGTATGTGTTTTGTGTCTGTGTGAGTGTGTTTTTATCGCTCTGTAAATAGTTATGTTTTTTTCCACGATTCATTTATTTATTTGCTGCTTGCTACAAATGACACGAAGTTTTTTTTTATTTTTTGGTGACTAGTTTAACACCTACATCCAGTTGGTTTTAACCTTTTATCATGAGTATTATTGGTATATAAAACATTTATCCAACTTTATATTTACTACTTAATGTGCGCTATACGTTGTTTAAAATTCTTCAGCGCTTGATTTGAGTTTTCCCAAACGATGCACCTATTTATATTTCAGGAGTTTTTTAGTTCCAACGCAGACATTATAAAGTTTCAAACTCACTTTCAAGACATCAGCTTGTCGCACGGATTACAAATACTGCTCTCTTACGTTGAATTCGGTTAAGCGTGCAAATTTGGATGGGGAAACGTTTGTCCTCGTTATGGTCTACGCTACGATTATCGGTGGATCTCGATTGATGTTTGGAGCTTTCTGTGGAAGAAAAAAAAGTTTTTTGTTATTTAACAGAATTACATGAAAAAAAAACACAAACATTTAAAATGGGATTTTCATTGAACTTAAAATGTACCAACACCAGTGAACCCATTTTTTCTTCTCGAACGTAATAAGATGTCACAAGGCTCCCAAAACGGATCTTCCTAACTGTGTGCTTACGGCAGTTGGGTTTTGGCAAATGATAAATTACCGGCACATATGTGTCCCGCATCAGCGGAAAGGTGAAACCCCCAACAGCTGGCTTCGTGATGAGAAATTATTCCACTTTCTCACGTGAAGTTTCCTGTCGCATACCTAACCTAACCCATCCTTTTGAGGCGTGAATCATGGAACCACTTTCTACCACATCCCACATTCTTCATGGTTTGGTGCTCAAAAATCATCCTTCCGGGATAAGTTTCGTGCGCGGCGAGTGGCCAAACAACAGTTGTTTTCACAAATTTATGACGGTCGTCATTGAAAAAACGAAACTATTCTTAGATATATGTTGTTGTAATTTTCAATCGGTCAATCGATATCGTCAAGATTTTTTTGCCAAATTATCGGACACAATCGACTATTGTTAATTTTGTATACTCAGACAATGGTTCATTAAAGCATTCAACATTCAACCGCACTAGTTCATAAATACTGGGGGAAAACTACTCCGGTTGACTACCGATAGTGTTAATCCTGCCGCCATATGAAGCTGAGTTGCATCCACCAATAATGCAATGAGAAAGCATTATGGAGCCCGGCGAAATCGTTGAAACCACTTAACCGTGCTGTGCTGTGTTATGTTCACTCGCTAAGCAAGGGAAATGTTCGGGGGACTTGCTGACAGGAGACTGAAGGAAAGGTTGGGAACCAAAAGGGATATAAATCCTTTCCTATAGTATAAGTAAAATGACGTGGATGGGAATGCTTGGCGAAGCGTAAGCTGACGTGCTGGGAAAATTTTCCATTTCCTGTTGTTTTTTTTTTTTGCTTGCTTGCTTGCTCTCGCTTACTCTTGCAAGCAGCACTAGCAACAACAAAGCTGTTCGTTAATTTAACTTTCCGGACCCTCGAGGGAAATTGGACGGATTTTCGTGATGACTAAATTTAAGTTGGAATATGCATTCCAATATATTTTCACAAATTTTTACGATGATTTGAACATTCGGTTGAATTTTTCTGTGGAACCAAGTCTGCGTATAATTTTTGCGCCAGTTTATAATTTTTTAAAAAGAAATTTTCCACTTAACAACTTTGTCCTAGACCGTAATCTCTTTTCTTATTAGGCGAAAAAATAGCTGTTTAATAGAGTTATGTCTTTTGGCATTGAAAAGTTATCAATTCCACTGACATTACTGCTTGTTCGTAGCGAAGTGTTGCATGATTGCTTCACACCAGTAGTGATGTCAGCCAGGATGTCCAGATATTGTTAAAATCAATATGTGCTAAATCAGATGAAACACTCAAATTCCACTTTGAAAAGCTTTTGTGTTAAAAATCTGGATGCAACACTTATTTCAAGTGTTGATTTCAAAAATAAGTATGGTACCTGAATGCACACCGTGAAAAGTCAATGTAATCATAATTGGGATAATCTGATACAACAAAATGAAGTTTTCAGATGCAAAGAACTCATACGACCCAGGGTGTTGTATTCAGAAAGGTGAGGGAAGGTGGAGAAATTTTCTTATTGGAAAATCCTATTTGGCAAACAAGAGGGATAATCAAATGAATAATTAAATATGATGTTAAAGAAATATTTCCAAAAAGAAACGATCTCAGCAATCTCCATTGCAAAGTGATAGGTTTCCGCCAGTGCTGTCTCCTTATTCATCCTGGTTCCGGTCAAATTCAAAACATCAACAGTCAATCAATTTTTTGCACTAACATTGGTAAAAACAAGTGCAAACACGAGCAAACAAATCGAAAGAATTTGTCGTTCTGGTATTCAGATTGTAATTTTCCTTTCTTCTACTCAGAGTAATCGACTTATTTAGGTCAAATTTTAATGATAATTCACAAATATTGTACAAAATTCTGCACATACCTCTTCCCTCTCGCGAGATCCGTCCAGCACAATAAAACACCAATATGCATTTCGATCAATTTTAAAATTTATCGATCGAAACAAAAGTTCCGAACTAGATAAAAATCACATAATTTATTTTCGCGAGAAAACAAACGGGAGAAACGCGACTGCGAAAACAAACACGTATGCTCTCGAGCACGGCTTGCTGCGACCTCCAAGTCAGGATTTTGCTCAGATTTTTTATGGAAAAATCGAAATGTCCTGATTTTGGCGGGTTTGTGCGGGACAACTTCTGAAATGTTTATTCTAGCAGGTAAATCTGAGTATTTGCTTGAATGATCTTGGAATTTCCCAACCGTTTACCCGGCACTAAATTCTCATTTGTTGACCAAAATCACCCAATATGCATTGTTTAAGCTTTAAATTGAGAATGGGGCGAAATTTCGTTCAACAGCAAAATAGTGCTGCTATCTACAGTTTGAATCTGGAAAATAGTAGTTTATTGACAGGAAAGATTAAAGTTACTGTTTTTTCGGATCCAAATCCATTCTGGAATCTATGTTTTCCACATTATTTTAAATTTTTGTGGAATCCGATAAGTCGCCTCAAAGCAGTTATATTTAGTGGGATGATTTGCATCAACATAAGAAAATTTCAAAGGGTTATGTTGATTGTTGATGAAAAACATAAGTGGTTCTTTTTTTTATT
This sequence comes from Uranotaenia lowii, assembly GCF_029784155.1. Taxonomy (NCBI): domain Eukaryota; kingdom Metazoa; phylum Arthropoda; class Insecta; order Diptera; family Culicidae; genus Uranotaenia; species Uranotaenia lowii. The sequence goes on along the minus strand of NC_073691.1, from coordinate 210,413,532 downwards.
TTTCCACCTTTTTCATATTTTTAGGAATGCTCAACACTAAACTTACCGGAGGCTGAACTTTAAATGATGATTACGCCCAATTTTTTTTCGCAAATTTAAGTGCAGGACTATTTTTTATTTTCAAAATGCAAGTATTTTGGCATTTTTATAAATATTTTTCTAAGTTTTGTGGTTTTTGAATAACGCATGTTGTATATTCACACCACGAGCGGTCAAATGACGGCAAACACCCTTTTCGCTAAAACTCTTTTGTTTCTCAACCGATTTCTACCAAATTAATAGTTTTGGAAAGCTAATAATGTGACTCAAATATAAAACACTAAATACAAAACTAATATAAATATTAAAATAATTCGCTTTTCAACTATTACAAAAGGATACTTATCATTGAGCCATTAGATGGCTTCAGCAATTTCCAGCGGTTCACCAGTAGAAAGCGAAAAATAGTTTTTGTCGTAGCAATCCTTGAACTATCAGTTGTCGGTTTCCCGGGAAACTAACCTCCCAACAATCACTTCCATCTGTACCGTTGAGCCGTCAACACGTACGCCGGAGCATCGTATCGTTGCTGTGTACCTGCAGGAACATTTTACATTATTTATTTTTCCTTACCTGTATTTCAATCAGCACTTTTCAGTGCTAAAATTATTTTCATTTTCTTTTATTCATATTTTCTCTTTTCTTTCCAGCATGGGGAAGTCTTCGGCCGGCTCAAGGGCCGGAAGAAAACGGATTGCTGAACCTAATCCAGGGCCATCTGCCAAAAAAGTTGAAATTTCCAATTCATTCGATGTCCTTCATAACATCGGTGATGAGGAAATATTCATATTTAATTCTGATAAGAGTACTAAGAAACCTTCTTCTTATACTCTTAAAAACGAAAAGATTCCACCAATAACGGTCACGATTCCTGACTTCAATGCCTTTCGAAAAGAAATCGTCACTTCCGTCAAGGATGTGAAGATCTCTTTTCAGATCGGTCGAAGGGGAACTGCTCGTATATTGGCGGAATCTTTTAATGATTTTCAAAAGGTTTTAAATTATTTGAATAATAAAAAACACCAATTTTTTACGTACGACACTAGAAGTGATCGTCCATTTAAAGTTGTACTTCGTGGTCTCACTGGCGATCAGACACCGGATGAGATCACAGCTGAATTAAATTCTTTGTTAGGTTTTTCTCCAATTCAAGTAATTCAAATGAGGAAAAGAACCAACACGAATAATATCAGTAGTGTTGGTTTTGCTCCTGAACTTTATTTGTTCCATTTTAAAAAGGATCAGGTTAATAATTTGCAAATTCTTGAAAAGGCTCGTCTTATGTTTCATTGTCGAGTCAAATTCGAACCTTTTCGTAAATCTTCTACCAATTTTCTTCAAAATATTACGCAATGTCGTCGTTGTCAAGCTTTTTGTCATGGCACTAAAAATTGTAGAATGAATGCCAGATGCATGTTTTGCGATTTTCGATCATGAAAAATCTAAATGCCTTTTTGGTGGTGATAAGCCAAAAACAGAATTTTTTAAGTGTGCAAATTGCGCAGGTAATCATTCCTCGAATTCGCTAGACTGTCCCATCAGGGCAAAAATTATTGCTTCTAGGAAAAAACCCAAAGTTTCCAGAAAAGTTTCTTCTCCTCCTTCCTCTTTTTCGTCTTCACACGTCGGGCCGGCAAACAACCTGCCTGTTCGCATTCAGCCTCGGTCTACATTGGAATCACGGCTGGGTAATACCCGAAATGACTTTAATGTTACCTGGGCTGATTCTGCGCCCCAGACTCGTTGTTTATCGTTCTCAGAGGTGGTTGAAAATGGGTTGCCCTCTTCAGGTTTAACTAATAAAAATGGGAAAAAACCAAGTCTCAACGTTCATGCGAAGGCTTGGGAAAATCCCCGAAATTCAAATACTTTTTCTTCTCCTTCCTCTTCTGATTCTAACAATTTTGTTGATTTGGGTGAGATTACTGAGGAAAAATTAAAATTTTTGCATCAAAATTTAATGGAAATGATGCAACTTATGTTGAAAGCAAATTCAATGTTTGAAGCTTTCCAAACTTCTTTTAATTATGCTAACAAAATTATTATGACCTTACGATTCCCTCATGGATCCAAATAGATGTTTAAATATTATGAATTGGAACGCTAGATCTTTGCTGGCTAACCAAGACGAGTTCTTTTTATTTTTGAAAACTCAAAACATACATATTGCTGCCATCACTGAAACTTTTTTAAAGCCAGACAATAGCTTGAAAAGCAATGCTTTCTTTAAAATTTTACGAAATGATCGACTTGATCGACAAGGTGGGGGTGTAGCTATTGTCATCAATAGTCGTCTCAAATTTAGACTTCTTCCTTCTTTCAATACAAAAGTCTTAGAAACAATTGGAATTGAATTAGAAACTTCTATGGGGAAAATTATAATTGTTGCCGCATATTTGCCTTTTCAATGTAGCGGTGAACAGAAAAATTTTTTGAAGGGAGATTTACAAAAACTCACCAGAAATAAATCAAAATTTTTTATTATTGGTGACTTTAATGCAAAACACCGATCTTGGAATAATATTTCATCAAATTCAAATGGGAATATTTTGTTTAATGACTGCTCTGCAGGTTATTATACTGTTGAATATCCTAATGGGCATACTTGTTTTTCTTCAATTAGAAATCCCTCCACAATTGATTTGGTTCTAACGGATTTAGGCGAGCATTGTAGTCAATTAGTTACTCATGCGGACCTCGATTCAGACCACCTTCCAGTAACATTTTCTTTATCCCAAAGTCCCATTGAAAACCCTTTAAAATCAACTTTTAACTTTCAAAAGGCTAACTGGGAGCGATATATGAATTTTATTGAACGTAATTTAGATGTAAACGTTCCACTGAATTCAATAGAAGATATTGATTTGGCTGTAGAAAATTTGACAACTGCAATAGTCAATGCTAAAGCCGCTTCAATACCTAAAGTTAAACATAAATTCAATCAACCTTTAATTGATGATGATCTTCAGTTTTTGATACGACTGAAAAACATTCGTCGACGCCAATATCAACGTACTAGAGATCCTTATTTGAAATTAATTTATTGCGACCTTCAAAAAGAGATCAAACGTCGTTTAAATTTCATTCGTAATGAAAATTTTGCTAAAGCAGTAGAGGACATAAAACCCTACTCAAAGCCATTTTGGAAATTAACTAAAATTTTGAAAAAGCCCCAGAAGCCAATTCCTACTTTTAAAGATGGGGATAAACTTCTTTTAACTAATTCAGAAAAGGCTCAAAAATTAGCCCAACAATTTGAGTCTGCTCATGATTTTAATTTAAACGTTGTAAGTCCAATTGATGCTCAAATTTCCCTAGAATTTGATGATATTCTTTCTAAGCAAAATGTGTTTGAAAGTTCTTGTGAGACAAATATTGATGAACTTAAATTGATTTTCAAAAAATTTAAAAATATTAAAGCTCCAGGGGAAGATGGGATTTTCTATATTCTTCTTAAAAAGTTGCCTGAAAGCACTTTAAATTTTTTAGTTAAAATTTTCAACAAATGTTTTCACTTGGCCTATTTTCCCAATAAATGGAAAAATGCCAAAGTAACTCCAATTTTGAAACCTGGAAAAAGTGCTTCAGAGCCTTCAAGTTATCGACCAATTAGTTTGCTTCCATCTTTAAGTAAACTATTTGAGAGAGTTATTTTGAATAGAATGATGATTCACATTAATCAGAATTCCATTTTCCCTGATGAACAATTTGGTTTTCGTCATGGACATTCTACTACACATCAACTTTTGAGTGTAACTAATATGATTAACGCTAGCAAATCTGAAGGTTATTCAACTGGTGTTGCTCTTCTTGATATTGAAAAAGCTTTTGACAGTGTTTGGCACAAAGGTTTAGTAGCTAAATTAGCTCGATTTGATTTTCCTGTATATCTCACCAAAATTATTCAAAATTATTTGACTAGCCGAACCTTACAAGTAAGCTATCAAAATTCATACTCTGAAAGGACACCCATTAGAGCTGGTGTCCCTCAAGGCAGTATACTTGGGCCAATTTTATACAATATTTTTACTTCTGATCTTCCTGATGTACCAGAAGGAAAAGGTAGAAGATTATTTGCTGATGATACTTTGCTTTCAGCAAAAGGTCGAAATTTACGGGTGGTACGCAGTAGATTGCAACAAAATTTAAATTCCTTTTTGAATTACTTGAAAATGTGGAAAATTTCTCCTAACGCTTCCAAAACTCAACTTATTTTATTTCCCCATAAGCCAAGAGCAAATTTTTTAAAACCTAATGAAAATCATTCCATAACTTTTAATGGGGTTTCATTAGAATGGTCTGATCACGTGAAGTACTTGGGACTTACACTTGATCGGAATCTTACTTTTAAAAATCACATTGAAGATATTCAATCTAAATGTAATAAATACACTAAATCTCTTTATTCTCTCATCAACAGGAAATCCAAGTTGTGTCTGCGAAATAAGATGCTCATCTACAAACAAGTTTTCCGACCAGCGATCATGTATGCAGTTCCGATTTGGTCTAGCTGCTGCGCGACGAGGAAGAAAGTCATCCAGAGGATTCAGAACAAAGTTCTGAAAATGATTTTGCGGCTTCCACCTTGGCACAGCACCGAAGATCTTCATCGGATTGCAGGCATTGAATCTATCGAAGAGATGGCCAACAAAATCATCTCCAACTTCAGAGGCAAATCGATGCAGTCTTCCATCGCAGAGATTCGTTCTCTTTATGTTTAGTTTAATTTTAAGAAAGTGTTTAGTTTTAAGTATAAAATATTTTTGCTATTACAGGATGTTCTCCTACATTAAAAACTTGATTGCGCTCAGCAAATTTAAATCTTATAAATAAATTTTTATAATCTTGTTACTTATAGGGCTATGAACAGTTCATTATTGAGCTGAACACCTAGTTTAATGCAATAATGTAATATAAGTGTAATCATGATTTGACACAAATAAAGACATTAAAAAAAAAAAAAAAAAAAAAAAACCTCCCAACAACGTTGCCAAACTAAGACGCTGCCTCAAATATTTTAGCCAAAACATTACGATTATCTATCTTCGCTAATTTAATTTATTGGACATACAAAACCCAATTACATAAAATGCAGATCCTCAAATTAATATAAAACAAATTCTTGGCCTATCTATCTATTAGATTAACACATTATTTTTCTTGCCCAGTGAGAGCTTACTTCAGTCACACAAACAGGCTATTCAACACATTCGCTCGAAGCAAATTTTAGGCAGTAGTAAAACCAAAACAACAAGCTTTCACGAGCAAGTACATTCTGCATTTTAATACATTCTGCACACATCCGTCTACTTTGAAATAGTTTTTCACAAAATTCCTATTTAAATAAAGAAATAATCAATAATTTTCATTGGATCGAAAAAAACATGTGCGATGCCACCGAGTCACCGCCTACTGTAACAGTCAACTGGGGCATCATGCAGCACTTTTCAACTTCAATGGCTTCTCAAAACTTAATGTCCATCAACAGTTTTAAGGTTGATGGGACATCAAATTGACGTAGTCAGAAAAATCATCCTATTTAGAAAAGGGGGTAAAATGCAACAAACCTTGTTTTAAATGAAAATCAAATGAAAACGTTCGAAAGATAATAGTTTTTTATATTCTAATTGATGTTCGAATTAAATCTTACACAATTTTTGTCAAAAATGTTTTTAAAGAAAAATCATAAGGGTGCATTTAGGGGTAAAAAAATACTACACCAAATTCTACTAGATGAAATCATAAAAAATAATATTCGGATGGATGAAATTTTGAAATTTCAACAATACAAAATGATATAAAACAATCATATTCCATCATATGAAAACGAGATTTGAAAGGTGAATCGTCATACTGGGTAAGGTTTTTTACGGCATCGGAAAATGTAAAAATTTGTACATTTATTGCTCAATTTTTTAAATTTTTAATGAAAATAAAAAAACTTTAAAACAATTACTTCACGATGCGAGAAACAATATCATCATCATTTCTTGTCATTAAATGATAACTTTTTTCAAAATAGTCTTCGCGTCTTTGAGGTAACCCAACAAACAATTTATTGCTGAAAAAACGCTGAAAAAATATCGTGCCTCATTTTTGAATCAGCAATCTGGCTGAAAGAAGGCCTCCAAAAATCACAAATTCACGTGTCTTTAACATTTAATCAACTTGATTTGGAGAAGTTGTCAAAGACAAAGGAGGATGAAAAAAACACCGTTTTGTTTGCTAACTGACTCAGTTGTTACACTGGTTAAGTTATCGGACTGGCAAGTCGAAATAAGAACGTTGCGTTGGGTTTGGTTCTCACATTATTTTTTTTTTATTTAGGGATAATTTATTCAAAAGGATGAAAATCCCATACAATGTTTTTCTTGTTCCGCTGTAGTGGTCATGCAGCGACCAATTTATGTGATCTATTGTGGAATAACCCAATTTAATATTTGTCTGATTGTCATTAATTGAGATGTCAGTTGTAGACGAAATCAAGACATAGTACGAACTCAGGTAGAGGCAAAAAGTGTAGCAATGCCTCGGGTGCAAATGAACGATTCGATTTAGACGCTCCTGTTATTGAAAGACATGCTACTCTTTGTAATTTAAGTAGATGTTTTCGTGTAGTTTCTTGTAGAGTTTTGGGCCACCAAACAAGAGCCGCATAGCATATTCTGGGTCTCGATATTGCTCTATAGATCCATGAGATCATATCCGGCTTTAATCCCCATGATCTTCCAAAAGTCTTGTTGCATACCCAAAACGAAGAAAGAGCATTAGGGATAGCGTATTCTAAATGTGCGTTCCAGTTTAGCTTTTTGTCAAGTATCATACCAAGAAACTTAACTGGAGTTGGCTTAGTTACTTAAGCTAAGATCTTTTATATTAACCTTTCTTTTTGTTGTAAATGGAATTATTGTGGTATTTGAAGGATTTATATTAAGACCTTCCTTTTTACACCATTTGAGGTACCTAATAGTTTAAGGCATTTTGCATCCTGTTACCAGCAGTGCCGTCATATTTACTTCGTACAATTACTACTATATCATCTGCAGAACCGATCACTTCAAAGCCCAGTTCAGTCAAGTTTTTAAGAAGATCATCTACAACCAGGTCTGTATGCTTTAGGATTATTATTGTTACGTTTGCTTACTTTTAGTATAAAGATAACCTTAACTTTCTACCAACAGGTTGGAATATGTGCTAGCACCATTCTTGCCCGAAAAAGTTTGGTTAAGTGGTTAAGTCCTTGCTCATTTTCTGTATGAGCACTGGAAATATTCCATCCATCACAGTACCTATACTTAAACGGTGAAAAAGAATCCATAGCCCACTTAACCTTCGAATTGGTAAAAATAGTTTTTGCTATTTCCTGATCTTCGACATTCAGAATCCTCAAGTTTTCATATTCTCTATTATAGTTATCATCTATACGTTTGAACTAACGATTAATGAATCTGAGAAATGATTTTTCATCATCAGATTTAATGTTTCTAAAGATGTACAGGTGAATGTACCGTCTTCTTATAATAATTGGCCCAGGCCGTTAGAGTGATCTTTAGAAAGTGCTTTGTGTAGTCTTGAAACTACCGGAAGCCGTTCTATTTTCTCACACTTCAAACGGCAGTGCCTTCTTTTTGCTTTCCGGATTTCTTTATTGTATTCTCTCAAAGCCTTTTTGTATTGGTCCCAATTTTGAGTAGCTTGAGCGATATTGAAGAGCTTTCTTGATTTTTTTTTCTAAGTAGCTCTAATTTTTTACTCCACCATATTGTCGAGTTATTAGTTGACCAGCTTTGTTTTAATGGACAACAATCCATCTTTGGTACTGTACACTATTCAGCGCATTTTTGGCATAGAGTTAGCGCCGAGTGGCATTGAAATTTTGAAATTTTTTCTTTGGTTGTACTAAACTGATTGACTTGAAACTTGGCAAGTGGCAGGTTCCTTTTCAATCGAAAATCATGAATACAATCTGCCATTAAATTTTTCGAATCAATGTTAATAAAGCTACCGCAGCAGTCAATATCACCCATTCTCTACCTGCTTCCGCTTGCCGCAAGGGAACAGAAAACCGAAGATGGGAAAAATGAACCGAGGAAATAAATTGGAATATTATGATGAGGCCCATCACAACAGCATCCGATGCAGAGAGCAGCATCATAAGTAATAGTCGTGTGGAACCACCCAACCCTCATAAGCGGTACGCCTATCTCACGATGTTCTTGGTTGATGGTTCATCATGTTTCATCATTCGACGTCGTAATTTTGTTTCATCTATTTCTGATGAAAAGACGATAAAATGTTGCGGAGATCGTCTGTGTCGTATAGAACGTGGATAGAATGTTGTTCTGGGATGATAAAAAAAAAGAAAGTGTATGCTATAAAAATAAAATTGCTTCTGACACCTTCCGGCATCAGACACAAGAAATCCAACGGCCAACGAAAAAGGTTAACGCCCATCAGGCATGTTTATGCCAGTTTTTCACAGCCTTCATATGAAAGTTCAAATTTTTAAAAAAAAGCTTGCCTTAAATTGTTTTGGAAAATTAATTGTTTTTGTACAACATTAAAAATATAACTATTTGTTTTTAATTCGATCCTTTAAAATTTCCTCCTTTATGGGTCAGTACAGTTTTCAAACCCAGGGCGAAAAAAAACATTTCGGTTACAACTTCTTTTCCTCTTAAAAATGGGTTCCTCTTTCGCCGATGTTGTGTGTACACTGAACTTGAAAAATGATGATGAGATGATGATAAAATAATATTTATCCGAGCGATAATTGATTACACTGACACTTACCTATAGTAGGATTTTCTTTTTTCGGCTGCGGCTGCCAGGCAGGAAAGTTTTCCACTTTCGATCCCGGCTGAAGAAAGTTTTCTTCCGGTTCTACTCTTCGGTCGCCTTCTTTTTAACGTTGTTATCATTTTCCTCCCGAAAAGCTTGGAAAAAGGTCTGGCTGATGGAATTTTGTTCCTTTATCCGTGTTGTGAGTGTGTTTGTGTCTGTTTGCCTCTTTTCTGTCTCTCTATCTCTCTCGCTTTCGAGTGTGGTTCTACTTTGTGATAGGATAGGTGTATGTGTAGATGTGTCTTTTTTGGGACCGATTCCGATAAACTTCGATAAGAGTGCAGTTTGGAGTGGTTTATTGGAGAAGTCTAGTTCTTATGAAAAATCGTTTCAATTCCGTTAGGAAAAAAAACGTCAACCTATGTTTGGCGACCAATTGCTCATTTTGTGACTTTTCTTCATTTTTCTTTGTCGAGTGGCGAGTGTAAAGATATGTTGGTCTTGCTCATATTTTTTTCCAATTCGATCCCTCTCCAGAACATGTCATGTTGTGTGAGTATGTGACAAAGTCGTCTGAATATGTGCGGAGAGATGTCCTTAAAAGATAAAGTCGCCACAATCCATCGCGTAGTCGAAATCTTCCGCTCCGACGTCCTCGATGCCGTGAAAATCGAACGGACTGATGTCGGTGTGATAAATGCCGCCGCTGCATGGGGCATCGATCATGTTGGTGCAATGCGTCGTCGGCAGGGCGTGCAGGGTGATCGAGTCTTCGCACTGGGACCAGGTTAGTGCTGAAAAGTCAATAACATGAAAAATAGATTTATTAGTGCTTAGTGGGCTCACATTTTTCTCGCAAATAATTTTTTTGGGTTTATGAGTTTCGGAATAGCATTATATCAAAATTCCAACTATTGGGATGGCCAGAAAAAAAACACTTTTTCGTTTATCACAAGACATAAGAAGACTCAAAGAGGCTGACTCAAGTGTTGGATAGCGCTCAGCTGCCAAAATGAGTTAAGAAGGTTACACTGCATTCGATGCTTATTCTGCTGTAGGGTTCTTTTGCTAAACATCTAACTCAAAATTCGAGTTTTCATCCTGCATAACTTTAGGTTTTAAGCCTCTTTTAAGCGCATATCACCCTCGGAGAGCCAGCCGGATAGACAACAGTTTATCACAATCGTGTTTACTAAAAACCTTTATCAGTTCTTCTCAGGTCCTTGTCAAAATTTCGTTACTTTTACAGAACCATTATTTTCCTTCTTACATATCAGCTATCGTAGCAAGCCACGAAAAGCTTTGCATGTTATCTATAGCTCACTTGTTATTTACAACCAGAAAAAAATGAGCTCTGGGTGTAGGGGCAAATTTATGGACACTTAACTAACCACTGACTTGTAACAAATCTTGTCGAAGAAGCTATTTGCAACACATTTCCGTCACTTTCAGATGCCACAATTCCTCCTTTTCAAACACCTGACAAACCTTTCAAACAAACGTGACAGAAGACACTTGACCGAACTCGAGCAAAACAACATAAAAAAAGACTTGAATAAACAACAGCTGATAGAACTTTTTAAATTAGCTTTCTTAAGGAGTGTAAATAACCGAAAAAGATAACACTTTTAAAAGGAATAGCTTATCTCTTAATCAGCATAAAAAACACACACAAGCTCTTCGAAATTTTTCAACTCCGATCACCAGCAGCCATCAGCCAGGAACTCTAAAAAAAATTCCTTATTAATTTTATTAAAAAAAAAAAAAACTCCTGGCCTTCCGGTAATCACTTCAATGAGAAACCGCTGTGGTGCTTGCACTTCTTCGTCGTTAATCTTTGTAACTAAAATTCAATTGAAACAAAACTTTTGCGGACGTAGAAAAAATCGCGTGCGCCTCGCACAAGGCATCGCCTACTTTCGCAATATGCATCAGTGTATTTTTTTCGAATTTTATTTCTTACCAATTCTTAGAGCAAGTCCACTGGTGTTAGGAGAAAGTGGTAGAAATTTTGGCACTTTTAGCACGTTTTGGAAACTTTACCATGCGAAAACATTTCAAGATCTGTGGTCTTCAAAAGATTTTACAACACGTGTTGTATTCACGCATGCTGTGATGCAAAAATAGCAATATTTCTATCACACATGGCTGGAATAGAAACAGTGCTGTAAAAAAATACAACGCCCAAAAATCTTGAAAACATTTTTACATGGTGAAATTTTCAAAATGTGCTAAAAGTGTCAACATTTCTACCACTTTTTTCCAACACCAGTGAACTTGCTCTTAGAAATTTTTTTTATAACTATTTCTTGGTGCTTTTAAGAGCAAGTTCACTCGTGTTGGGAAAAAGTGGCAGAAATTTTGACACTTTTAGCACATTTTGAAAACTTTACCATGCATAAGCATTTTCAAGATCTGCCTTCAGAGGCCTTTAAGTTTTTTACAACACGTGCTCTATTTTCGCATGCTGTGATGCAAAAATAGCAATATTTCTATCACATACGGCTGAAAAAGAAACAGTGCTGTAAAACAGTAAAATGCCCGAAGATCTTGAAAACATTTTTACATGGTAAAATTTTCAAAATGTGTTCTACAAGTGTCAAAATTTTTACCATTTTCCCCAACACCAGCTAACTTGCTCTAATCGACACATGGATAATTTTTAAATAGGCATTATTTTTTTTTACTTGTTATAACTGCCATCCCTGGCTAAGTCGTGTCCGGAATTCACGCTCTCAGAAGTTACACGAATTTCTTGAATATGGGCTTCCATTTTGTCCGCTAAAGGATGTTGATGCTGCTTCGCCTTTTCATTGTATGGAGAAAACGACTGTCAATATTAGAAAAGTATATTTGGTTTTAGAATGACAAGATCATTAAACAAGTCTTATAAATAAAGATGCAATATTCTAGTTTTTTCGGGGAATTGCGTTCTAGTTAACATGATTTCATACTTCATCATTTTTTAACAAATTACTGTTTAAATTTAATCAATATCACTTCTAGATTCGTTTTTTCAAGCTGTTTAGGAAACTTCTGAAAATTCACCGATTTGGGTCGGTTATTTTCACCAATGTATGCTCTTTATGCTCTTTTCCCTAGGTTCCAAATTCCAATTTTGCCTTCAATTGACACAGTCTTGGAAGCCAAACAATATAAATTATCCAGTTGACGTTCTCCATCACATCGGAGTGGGGCATACCTATCTGTTTAGATTACAAAAGTGCTTGTTTTGGTTCATTTTTGTTTGCGTTTTTCCCTTCCCAAAGGTTATATTGGCTGATGTCTTTCGAAATGAGAAATTTCGGTTCAACTCAAATAGAAACGAAAGAAAAATCTCATCAAGAAAATCACCCCTGTCCGTTTTCGTCCGCTTTCTTGTATGTCTCCCCTTCTCACCTTCTGAGTGTTTCTTTTTTTTTTTTTTTTCATTTTCGTGATCTTGCAAATTGCTTTCATCTCGGTGTGGAACGTGGACGAGGGAAATTTTCACCAAAAAATCAAACAACCATCTCCATTTCTGTGGTTTCTACTTAAGTGTCTTTTTCGGCTTTTTTCCTTCCTCAACTTTTGTGGTGATTTACTTTAGATCAAAGATTGATACTTTGTGGCAGCCCTATGGGCAGTGCCGAATGAAGGAAAAAGATCCGATAACAAACGTCACCAGAAACAGATTGAAATGACGCTAACGAATGGGTTGGAAATGGAATCAAGCAGGAGAAAATCTAGTAAAAAACTTTCTCCTATAAAAGCTATCCGGGTTTCCCAAAAAAAAAAAACTAGGAATGAAAGTCTTATTTAACGGTGCAGGAAAATTGAAGGAAAAGTCCCCGAAAGAAACGAAAGTAATCATCTTTAGCTACCGTCCGATTTTTTGTCGCACTGTTCTTTTATCTGCCGTCCATTCATCGGACAAAAAATTCAACGTAGAAGAGAATGACATTTTTTTTCCATCGAAAAAGACTGTTCCTTTGAAAAAAAAGGACTGTGACAATCATCAATCATACAAACGTTTCCATTCATAAGATTGTTTTCAGACTGTTTGCTAATAGCCGATTATTAGAATTGCTAAACTGCTTGAGCAAACATCTTCTGTTTTGTCAATTGCAAATTTGTTTATACCTTCGAAGACATTGTGTCCAATAGTTTCCAAATGTTCAAACACAAGATTATATAGAGCCATTTCAATTCAAAAATTTACAAACAAAAAAACGGTATTCATTCTGTTCAGGATCACCCCTGATGGCATGGATCGATAGCATCAGAATTTCTTAACCGAATAAATAAATTCACATACTCCTTCTCACAAAACATTACAATAAAATGGACTGTATTTTACTCCGATAGACTTGGACTTTTACAATGATGGACTTCTCACAAATTATGGTCCCTTTGGACCTCTGACACTGGCCATTCCGGCCTTTGACTTGGCCGCTCGGGCCTCTGACTCTGGCCGCACGGGCCGCTGATAGTGTTACCGTGATCCGTCTTCGCTGGTGGTTGGCTGGGAAAAGAGACCGACTCAAGGATCGACGGTTGCTCGATCGTTCGGAAAAAACCTCTTCGTGTACGAGGAAAACCGATGATTTTGGCGCGCAATACCGCCGTCAATGCGCGCAGCATCGCCATGTTGCTACTGGGTCATTTCGTTTCTTAGGGTGGTTCATGGTGACCCGTTCGTTCCAAAACACACGCTTTACACTCATTTTTGGGAGCCATGGAGTACATCGATTTATAGCTTTCCGATTTCTAAACAATTTTCATTAGTTTTTCTTCACTGTTCGTTTTAACTGCAACTTTTTGACAAACTGGCTACTACGATCAATTTATAAAAAAAAATAGTAGGGCTGTCAATCCTTGTGCCAAGGACAATTTTATTGGAAAAGGTGCATCAAATCATGTACGGTTGTCACAAGCACTTATATAAATGAAATTTGCGGAGACATCGAATTCGACCAATATCAGCCTAAAGTGACAAAATTGGATGAAACCAAATATAATAATACTAGGAATATTCCTCACTCCCCAGAAACTTGAAGGACTCATGAAACGCGCCTCCATGTGAGGAAAGTTCTTACGAACATGAATAAATGCTATCGAGAAGACCTAAGTTGCCTTAGACTAAATTTCGAATGCTTCTGACGAAAACTGTTAAGCTCATTACCACCAAAACTTTGTGTCCCGATCTAACAATTATACTAAATACAACACAAGTATATCTACTATTTTTTTTTCATAATATCTTTCAGTAAGTTGACTTCGTTAATAAATTTTATACTCAAAATATGATTTTGATTTATCGGTTCAACATGTTTTGGATTTTCAAAAAATCAGATGTGTCTAAATGAAAAGTATTAAAAAGAGCTAATTCTACACGAAGAATTTGTTCCTTTACCAATTTATTCATTTTTAGAGAAATGCTGATTTCCATTTACCAAACGCGCTCCAGATAATAATAATAATAATAATGATGATGTGGTCATCAATAAATCTCAAATCATATTGTAGAGTAGATTTTAAGATCAATTTACTTAGTAAATTGTTGCCTTCTTATGATTTCTTTTATGACATATTCAGTATTGTCCAAAAAGTGAAATTTCCATCAATGATTGTTCCAATTCAAATGATCTTAGAATCTCAAATTGTAGATTTATTAGCATACTCCGTCAGTCGGGACCTTTTTTTTTCATTCGGCAGAAAACAACACAAATTGAGAACCATAGCAACATACTTTGCTACACGAAGAAAAGTTGGAGTAGGCTGAAATTCCTATGTTAAAAATAAAACATAAACAAAATTTTCTGCGTGGTCATAGAAATGCAAGTTCAAACACGAACTTTTGTAGTTAAGACGCGAACCCACGGTTGTTGGAAAGAATGTTCAGAGTTTCCTCAGTACCTCAATGCTTGAAATCTCCTTTTAGTAAGAACTTTCTCCAGGAGGTAGTGCTGATATGCATGTCCTTGCTGAAGTATATGAAGCATGCTGAGAGTTACCAATGTTGATTATAATATGTTTGATGAAACCCTCATTTAAAATTTCCCAATACCGAATTTCAAAAGTCTCTTTCTCAACTCATTTTAAAGCCATCTGTCTAACCATGTCGTCTTACGTCACATGTCCGACTACTTGTTTTCAAAGTCGCTCGAAGTAGCAGCAAATGTTTGTCGGAATGGCTGTTCAAACAGCAGCAACGTTGCTTTAAGTGCAAAAAAACAGCCTCCGTGCCTGCCTGGTCTCGAATACTCAGCACGTACCTACCACACGGTGTAGAATAAGTAAGAGAAACACATAAGTACATGAAGAGGGCGACGACAGCTCGCCAACATCCTACACAGCAAAAAAAATTCTAAAAGTACACGGAATCTAAAAAACGAGTGATCTATTTTTTCTTGAGTGTAATTGCAAAAAGATGTAATTTTAAACTCCTTTTGATGTAATATTAGACTTCTAGCGTAACATTTCAAAAGGGCGAAACTGCCAAATGTAAACAAATCGAGTTAACGGTCATTCCGGATGCACCCGGTTGCACTTTACCTATCAAACGCGGTTTCATCTTAAAATAACTTAAAACTTTCAAAAAATTGATAAAATTCAATTGGGCGAAACTTCCTGTTGATGCATTTTCGTTGGAACGTGAAGTTACGCCTATTCAAAATGGAGTGAATTTTTCTATTCGTGTAGAGCCAAAAGGCGTAACTGAGTTGACGTGTGTGACAAAACGGCCTAATTAGTTTTTGCGTGTACGATGAATGGGCGTAACTTCAAAACCAAAACAAAAACGGCCGATCAATTGGGCGAAACTTGCAGGCGTAACTGAAATCGAAAACAATAATAGGGCGAAACTCGAAAATCTCTGAAATTACGCGAAAAAAGTTAAAGTTCTTGATAACCATCGAACAATAAGTGAATATAATGCACATTTTTTGATTTTGTTGAACAAAAAGTGGTCGATTTTATAAATAGGATTTGAATAGGTGTTCCGAATTTTCAAACGCGTTTTTCTCGTTTCGAGCTAACTGCTAGTTTCGCCCTTTTTAAATGTTACGCTAGACTTTTTTCAAAAATAGGATAGAAATAAACTGTTTTGATGTAATTTTACATTGCGTCGTGCAAAAATCAACCGGTCAATGAAATTTATGTCACAAACCGTGTAAAGTTAGATCTGTTTGATTTAAAATTGAATGCAAACATTTAACTTCTGCCTTTTTATATTTCGTTAGTTTGCGCACAAAGTAAACAAGTCGAAAAATTATTCGGAAACGAGTGGATCAAAGGCGTAGCTACCTACAGTAGCACTTCTCGAGTCTTTTAAAGTCGTAAGTATACGTGAAATGAAGAATGCGGTCGAAACTGACTAGTTTTTTCTCCATTACAGCAAGGTCAGATTTTTTCGCAGAGGCTGATATTTATCCGGACAAACTTTTGTCAGATCAATTCAAGTGTCCAAGTGCTGACCGAAAGATCGTGATGTTCCGGAACCATTCGAGGATACTGATGACGCTGAACTTTAAAAACATCCCCGTCCTGGGAATCATCGGATGCAACAACAATAACAGCTTGACGCTTTCCGTGATGGTGTTTTAATTTTCAGTTTTGTAAATAAATGTTAATTATAAATAATACGTGTGGGCGTATTCATTCAAAGACAAAAGCAAAAACCTGAATATTTAGCAAAAATATCAATATTTACGATAATAAATTTAAAAATTTACATCCCTGTGTATTTTTACACGACGGCTTTTGTGATCCGATCTCGTGCATTGGTTTCAATCTAAATTTACACGCCTCAAAAATTACATCCTGGAAAAAAATTAACCGTGATAGAATTTTACATCGAAATCGATGTTCCGTTTTCGTGCATCGTTTTCGATCTAAATTTACACGATTTTTTCTTGCTGTGTACAGCCAACAGCAGCTGCCAGGGGGCATGAAAAGAGCTACAACACGTGCTTGTTCCTTTGAAATACGCGCACAGCACAGCACACTTGCCATCCTCCTCCGTGCAGCAAGAATCTTCTCATTATTGACAGCACAAAATGTTATCACCAGGCAGGCAGCATCCTTGGACCACTTTTTTCCTGCTTTAGCCTTGCATCGCATCATCCAACCGAGGAGATTGGCAAACGGGAGAATGTTGGGAGGAAAAGAAGCCAGCGTAGCTGGCTGTTGATAAGCCTTTTCTTTATGAATAGATATTTAAATTATGGAAAAACGTACGGGTACTATTCCTTTTGACGGAGCGGCTTTGCTTTCAGACAGAAGGGCTTTTCATGCCAAATGGAGGCAGAAAAAAGAAGACTTTTTCGCTTCAGCGATTAATTCTTCAGGCAAACAAATCATCCGATCCGATGATGAGGATTTTTTCTTCTTTCTCGCACGGATGAGTTGCAGCAAAAATCGGGGCCTTTGAGTGATTAATAACTTTTTGGATGTGCTTTTCCTTCTCGCAACGACAGTTTCGATCACAAATGGAGCATTTTGAAAAAGTGTTTAAAAAAAAGTATTGAGAAACCTGTCAAAACGGTGCAATCATCGGGGAATAACTTTCAAACTATGTTGCCAACCACAAACAATAACTTACAGTAACTTACGACTTTTCAAAATACAGTTGAACCTGGATAAGCGAGAAACTTCTATAGGTGAGGTGAGAGAAGTCCCAAGCATTTTATAGTACAATGTATGTAAAACCTCCATAAGCGAGAGAATTTTTCCAGGGTATACAAAGGAAATTGGAGAAAATCCCAGCCCCATTCTGGTGGTGTTGCGAATCGCAATTCCAACTGCATATCATCTTCATGTTCTCTCATTCAGATGACTAAAAATCAGATGGGAATATTGACCAATGAGAGAAGTGGAAAATATTGTTGCTGCAACGATTTGAAGGCTATGAGAGCAAAATCTTGCGCCCTCTTGCATTCTTCCGATTCCTTATTCGTACAGGTGTCTGATAACGCCCAATTGGTATAGTTTTAGTCGTTTTAGAAAGAATTAAATGTTATGTAACTTGGAGAGCTTAAATAGTTTCTTGGTCTGCCTGAAGGCCCCATGTCATATTTGACCGCATTTGATTAACTCTAAGGCATGGGTGGCCAACATTTTCAACATGCGGGTCAAATTTTTGAAATGAGACTTGCTGGCGGGCCAATAAAAAACAAATTGTCCTGAAATATTCAGGAAAAAAAACAGATTTTTGAATACGCCAAAAATCAAACATTAACCTAGGCCGCTAAAAAAATTGTCCTTCTGAGAGATTTGTCAGTACAAAACCGACTCCAGTTGAATTCCATTACCCAACTGAAAATTCTGTTTAGTTTTTCATTATTGTTTTACATAAATACAAAGAACGTTGCAAATCAAATGTATTTGAGTTTTGTTTAATTTTCATAATTGTACTCTTTTCTGTTAAAGTTTAGCACTAAAAATACAAATAGGAAACATTTACAGAGCAAAGATTCAATATTTTACCTAATTTATAAAAGTTTTTTATTTTTGATGGATAAACGAAGTTTATGAAAAATTTGATATGATCTTGACATCTTCCTGAGGCTATCCAAACTCCTCAATATTAAAACTAGAGTCTGCTTGAATGCGCTTCATATCAATGATATGTACTCATCAAAAACCAATCGGAAAACATTGTAAAATATGTGGTGGAATGTACAGGTAAAATAAAATTAAAGACTTTAAAGGTATGGTCTTCTACATTTCTGATGTATGATTTGACGATAATATTGATTTATTTTGATAATTTTTTCGCCAAGTTCTGACAGTTTAATACCAAAAGTTAATTTTTTTTGTATTCCTAAACATTTTGGGGAATCGTGGGCCACCAATCCCAAAATGATTACATAACCCGCAAAGTTTATGAGTTGACCAAAAACTGAAATTTCATAATCATTTCATGAAGAAATGAAACAGAGAGTTGTGTATTATACAATAGTTTCAAAACCCTGGCTAGTTTGGCAAAATTCCTTTTATTTATTTCTATCACATACAATAAAATTTATAGAATATTTTTCATAACTCTTCATTTGTCATAATATAATTTTACAGATAGGAAAAATGTATTTTAAGTCAGGAATGTGTTAAAAACATGAAAATATAGGTGGTTTACGATACCCCACACTAAGGTAGCCCATGATGCACCACAAGCTATGTTTGCAAATTAGTTGCGTTCAAGCGATTTATTGATATTTTATTTAACAAAAAAAAACGTTTTTTAATGTGAAAGAATAAGACAGAACTATGACCAAAAGTATATGAGCATATTTTTGTTATAAACTTCAGGTTTTCCACCTATGTAATATGCGGATGGTTGATTAATTATATGAGTGCATTGTTTTGAGCTTGTTAAATAATACAAGCATATGATGCGCACATAAGTGAACAACATATGGACATATATGCTTAGGCAGAGCGACGACGATGTCAATTTGATTTTTATCTCAACACACATCCGAGAAATTTAGGGTGGCTCACGATACCTCAATCTCCCCCACAGTTTTGATAATTTAAAAATTGTAATTGTAACTGTCCCTTTATCGAGTGACGGTAACCTTTTTGTATTATATCATATTAGATCAGGGAGATTTCTTAGATCCTGGTTTTAAATGTAGATAGTGTAGATTCAGGTATATTTATCCAAATGATATATGGTCGGGATTCGACCAGACCGAACTGAACGTCATCAGAATTTTTTCAAGACCTTTGAACTTCATGGGAAAATATTTTCATCTAGAAAACAAATCAATTTTGAGAACATTGTATTTCCAAAAAGACGTTCGCGGGCCACAAAAAGTCGGTCGCGGGTCACATTTGGCCCGCGAGCCATGGTTTGGCCACCCATGGCATCGATTGCTCTACAAAAGTCTAGACGTAAATTTACATATTTCCGTTGAAGACTGTTAGATGATAAGAGTTACGATAAAAAAGGTATTAAGGAACAATCTCAAAAGTTAGCGGTAAGAACTCTTGACTTTCCCAGTCTGATGAGAGTCGTTTTGAGGCCGAAACTTCTCACCGCCGGGAAAAGCTGGTAAATGAGTTGGGAAGTTTATGGATGAGACCATAACACACCAAAAGACTCAGAACTGGTACTCAATTGAACACTGATTGCTCCTCAATAAGTAAAGAGTTCAGAGAGCTGGGGTATCAATATTCATTGTGTAGCGTTTGTTTTCATGATATGAAATGCTGTGTTGTGTAATGAATTAAAGTTTATCACCGGTACTTTTTATACGGTTTTTTTCTTATTGAGTTTTTTCGGTGAGTGAAACAACTTTTTTAAATTTTACGTAACGTTTCGGGTTACTTTTCTTCACCCATCATCAGACGTCTAAAAATATTTACTTTTATTAAAACTTTAAACTTTTAAAATTAAATTACATTTATCAAAATTACAATACTTCACATCACTTACAAAAAATAAAGCAGCACAATTTTATTCTGTTCGGCTGCTTGTCGGTTTGTTTACTGTCTCTCCTCTCAGTTTGGCTATTAGACCGTTGTAGGTAGCTAGTTTTCCTACTTCGGTTTGTTGATTCGATGTTCGCTCCTTTCCTCTTACTTGGATGTGTAGGGTTTCGGCAGCTTCTCTGGTTTCCCGAACTCTCAGATTCCGCTCGAGTACTCCTGGTTTCTTGAAGTCGAAACAGTGTTGCGCTTCTATTGCGTGTTGCGCTAATCCCGATTTTGGTTCGTTTTTTGCGATTAATTTTTCATGTTCCTGTAATCTTTTTCCAAGCATTCTACCTGTTTGGCCAATGTACACTAGATCTTGGCAGTCCTTGCATGGTATGGAATAGACCACATTTCGTTGTTCTTCTTTTGGAATAGGGTCTTTCATTTTAGTGAAAACTTCGTGTTTAATTTTCTCTTTCGGTTTTGTGGCTAGTGTCATATCATGTTTCACTAGTATTTTTTGTAGTTTTTCACTTAAACAGGGTACATATGGTGTCGAAACATATCTCTTAAAACCATTTTCTTTGTTGTTTTGTAATGTGTTGTAGTGTTTATGTACTCTATCTTTGATGATTGATTCAGTAAAATATGTCGGGTAATTGTTTTTCTTTAATATGTTTTTCACTTTTTCAATCATCTGTGGTCTATTCGTCGCATCTGTTAATAATGTAATGTTATTAACAAAAGATAGCCACTGTGGGCTGAGCTTTGTTATTACGATCTGTAATGCTGTGTTGTGTAACGAATCATACCCCTAAGAGTTAACACACTGAGCTGTAAACTGAGCTGAGTGGATTTGATGTTGAATTTTTGATAACGGATAAAATTAACATGAGTAAAAAGTAGGATTTGGCGCTGTTAATTTTTTTTCGAATAGGGAGATAACGACATAATGGCCACTTTAAGGAGGACGCTGATTAAACTATAGAAAACGCCATAACATTGTTTCGGGTTCACATTCATGCACACGTGACTGTATGTTAAAATAGAATAGGAAATAAAAAGGCGGGAAAATCCTTGCTCTCTGAAACATGTTGCAGTTCGTTATATGGGCTATTTAGTTAGCAGCTCGATTATATAACAATAATATGGAGATTTTGCTGTTGCCAGGTTAAATAAAAAATAACAACCTATAAATATCAACAACCGGCATGGGAGCGAAATTTTAGCAGGCTTTTATCTCAATGGAAACCGACGATATTGAATATTTGCTAGGCTAGCTTTCATTGAGAATCAAACAAAGACATAGATTCGTTACAAATAAAATTGTTGTCAAAAATAATAGGGGAAAAAGTGGGGAATATAGCTGAAGATTTCTCTAATGGGATTCTGGATTTGTGATTTTTTTTCTAGATGTGATGTTCAGCAAATTCCGTCTGACATCGAAAGCTTTGAGCGTCACAAAGAAATTCATTGTGCTGCAGAATTGATACTCATTACGGTGAGTATCAATTTCAAATGATTATCTGAAAACTTGCAACTCTGGACTGAACTCTATCTGTATCTACCACTTCATAGTAGTTGCCCCGTGCTGAACAAATATTTGGTATGTGATGATAATGCCTCTAAAAAAAATCTACTCGCTCATTTTCACCATCTTTCAAAGTTTTTCGGAGTTATTTTTCCATTATAAACAAATTCTTTGAAGCTAGCCATTATACCCATTATGCACAATTGAATAAAACTTTCAAAATGCAAAAATATACTTTCCTATATCAGAAATGCCGTTGAGCTTTTGGCACAAATCTTATGATTGATGATTTATCATCATTGACCGTCGTCATACGTAAAGGAGACTCACCTCCGCTCCAGATGCCATTCGGCAGGGTAGCCCACCCCCAGCCGTGACCCCAGGGCAGAGCACAGGCCAGCGATCCCTTCGGTTCCGCGTTGTCCTGGGTGCTCTTCTTGATGATGGCAACGGCCGCCTCGCTGCGCACCTTGGTGGTGTTGTTCTCGATGCTGGATCGATTTTTCCGCCGGGCCGAAACTTCCGAGCTGGTTGCCGCTGGCGAATTTTGAAAATAGGAAAAAAAAAACAATGAGTGATGGTCTTAGCTTCTATTTCTGGTTTGTAAAAGCTGGTATTCAGCCTACTATTCCGCATGCTGATTCAACGAATTCCGATAAGAAGCTTTATTGGAAAACATGCCTCTGAAAGCATCTTTTAAGGTGTGCTCTCTCATTTCGCAAAGCTTATTATGCATCTTATACTTATTTCTCCGAATTTCCATGCAATCATATTTTAGCTGAAGTATGCAGAAGCACACGGGAATAAGTTGGGGAGGAAAATAAAACAAAAATTACTTACGTCGTATTCGGACGATGGGCCTTCTCAGAACACCCATAATCTGTGGCTTGTCGACTACCAACTCGATTTGTGGTGGTGGGGGAAGCTGGAAATTCGAGAGAAAAAAAAACAAAAATATTCTTTGAAAAACAATCTACAATTTTGTCTCACTTTGTAAGCTAAATGAAATTAAAAACAGTAACGAGAAATAGTTTTTCTTTTTTTCAATTTTAGAAAATAGTATTCAATATTCAAACATATCTCACATCCAAACCAACCCAAAGGAGCTTAAATTTTGAAAACGTTAATACTATCCACCTTAATTCATCAAATTTAAACAACAAAATTCTCGCTGTTAATAAATTTATTCCCGCAGTCGGAGCTCGAAAGTGGATAAATTTTCCCCAAGAGATCCTTTTGTACTTGTTTGGCCACTTCCGAACATTCGTTCGTGTCGGTGAAAAGTGAAACCAGGAAAAAAATTCTCAACGGACGCAACCTTTTTCCGGCCGCTTTATGGAAAATTTCGGCAGCGTATTATAGCTGCTCTTTTTTTCGTTTGTTGGAAGATTTCTTCTCCTTTCCTCGGATCGTTTGCAACCAACACCGGTCTGTGTGTGAGTTTTTTTTTTGGGGTTCAAAAGATAAAATTTGATTACCCTTCACCCGACCTTATGAGGTTTCTTATGGCCTTTTGAGGTCATTTTTATGCTTGGTTTTTCTAGATTTTCGAGTAGGTACGGGTTCTTTTATAAAATAAACTTTTTACTAGTATTTTTTTAATTGAAAAAAGGATAAGCTTGAGTATCGAGTTTAAATTTCTTACAGTGAAAAAAATAATAATTAAACAATTTTTCTACCATGTTTTATAATAGCACTAATAAAAAGCTAAATCACCTATTGATAAACGAAAATTATGATCAAGGGTCAACAAGAGAACCTTGTGGGGTAATTTGAGAAATAAAGTATTTTTCAGGGTACGAAATTGCCTCGTTTAGGTTTCACCTGTTTGTCCGGAGGAAATTAGATTGAGTTTTTCCTTTTGCATGTCAATTGATTCTCCGTTCCGTTCGAGACGAAGGTCGGCAAAGTTTTGACATAATTTGGAGGACGACGATTTGCGTCGAGATGAAACAAAAATATGACCGAGGCAATTGAGCAAAACATTCGAGGGTTTCAAATCAAAAGCTGATGGGAAAAGTTTTTTTTTATCTTTGAACCATTGAAGAGGCGAATATTATATTTCTTTAAGCTGAACTCCAATCCAATATGTTTTAACATGTAATAAACATTCAATGATTCAAAAATTAAAAAATTCTTTGATTCAGAGATTAGTCAAAGGTCGAAAATTACAAAAATGACAAAAATGACAAAAATGACAAAAATGACAAAAATGACAAAAATGACAAAAATGACAAAAATGACAAAAATGACAAAAATGACAAAAATGACAAAAATGACAAAAATGACAAAAATGACAAAAATGACAAAAATGACAAAAATGACAAAAATGACAAAAATGACAAAAATGACAAAAATGACAAAAATGACAAAAATGACAAAAATGACAAAAATGACAAAAATGACAAAAATGACAAAAATGACAAAAATGACAAAAATGACAAAAATGACAAAAATTACAAAAATTACAAAAATTACAAAAATTACAAAAATGACAAAAATGACAAAAATGACAAAAATGACAAAAATTACAAAAATGACAAAAATGACAAAAATGACAAAAATGACAAAAATGACAAAAATGACAAAAATGACAAAAATGACAAAAATGACAAAAATGACAAAAATGACAAAAATGACAAAAATGACAAAAATGACAAAAATGACAAAAATGACAAAAATGACAAAAATGACAAAAATGACAAAAATGACAAAAATGACAAAAATGACAAAAATGACAAAAATGACAAAAATGACAAAAATGACAAAAATGACAAAAATGACAAAAATGACAAAAATGACAAAAATGACAAAAATGACAAAAATGACAAAAATGACAAAAATGACAAAAATGACAAAAATGACAAAAATGACAAAAATGACAAAAATGACAAAAATGACAAAAATGACAAAAATGACAAAAATGACAAAAATGACAAAAATGACAAAAATGACAAAAATGACAAAAATGACAAAAATGACAAAAATGACAAAAATGACAAAAATGACAAAAATGACAAAAATGACAAAAATGACAAAAATGACAAAAATGACAAAAATGACAAAAATGACAAAAATGACAAAAATGACAAAAATGACAAAAATGACAAAAATGACAAAAATGACAACAATGACAAAAATGACAAAAATGACAAAAATGACAAAAATGACAAAAATGACAAAAATGACAAAAATGACAAAAATGACAAAAATGACAAAAATGACAAAAATGACAAAAATGACAAAAATGACAAAAATGACAAAAATGACAAAAATGACAAAAATGACAAAAATGACAAAAATGACAAAAATGACAAAAATGACAAAAATGACAAAAATAACAAAAATGACAAAAATGACAAAAATGACAAAAATGACAAAAATGACAAAAATGACAAAAATGACAAAAATGACAAAAATAGCAAAAATGACAAAAATGACAAAAATGACAAAAATGACAAAAATGACAAAAATGACAAAAATGACAAAAATGACAAAAATGACAAAAATGACAAAAATGACAAAAATGACAAAAATGACAAAAATGACAAAAATGACAAAAATGACAAAAATGACAAAAATGACAAAAATGACAAAAATGACAAAAATGACAAAAATGACAAAAATGACAAAAATGACAAAAATGACAAAAATGACAAAAATGACAAAAATGACAAAAATGACAAAAATGACAAAAATGACAAAAATGACAAAAATGACAAAAATGACAAAAATGACAAAAATGACAAAAATGACAAAAATAGCAAAAATGACAAAAATGACAAAAATGACAAAAATGACAAAAAAAACAAAAATAGCAAAAATGACAAAAATGACAAAAATGACAAAAATGACAAAAATGACAAAAATGACAATAATGACAAAAATGACAAAAATGACAAAAATGACAAAAATGACAAAAATGACAAAAATGACAAAAATAACAAAAATAACAAAAATGACAAAAATGACAAAAATGACAAAAATGACAAAAATGACAAAAATGACAAAAATGACAAAAATGACAAAAATGACAAAAATAACAAAAATGACAAAAATGACAAAAATGACAAAAATGACAAAAATGACAAAAATAGCAAAAATGACAAAAATGACAAAAATGACAAAAATGACAAAAATGACAAAAATGACAAAAATGACAAAAATGACAAAAATGACAAAAATGACAAAAATGACAAAAATGACAAAAATGACAAAAATGACAAAAATGACAAAAATGACAAAAATGACAAAAATGACAAAAATGACAAAAATGACAAAAATGACAAAAATGACAAAAATGACAAAAATGACAAAAATGACAAAAATGACAAAAATGACAAAAATTACAAAAATTACAAAAATTACAAAAATTACAAAAATTACAAAAATAACAAAAATTACAAAAATGACAAAAATGACAAAAATGACAAAAATGA
Source organism: Uranotaenia lowii (assembly GCF_029784155.1). Classification (NCBI taxonomy): domain Eukaryota; kingdom Metazoa; phylum Arthropoda; class Insecta; order Diptera; family Culicidae; genus Uranotaenia; species Uranotaenia lowii. The sequence continues at coordinate 210,387,336 of NC_073691.1, read as the reverse complement.
CAAAAATGACAAAAATGACAAAAATGACAAAAATGACAAAAATGACAAAAATGACAAAAATGACAAAAATGACAAAAATGACAAAAATGACAAAAATGACAAAAATGACAAAAATGACAAAAATGACAAAAATGACAAAAATGACAAAAATGACAAAAATGACAAAAATGACAAAAATGACAAAAATGACAAAAATGACAAAAATGACAAAAATGACAAAAATGACAAAAATGACAAAAATGACAAAAATGACAACAATAACAACAATAAAAACAATTACAAAAATGAGAAAAAAGGACAAAAATGACAAAAAATTGCTACAACCATTTGGAGTGAAGCACCTTTCACTAACATCCACCTTGCCAGTTACCGTCATTCACAATTTCAATGAAAGTGATCAAAGTAACCATAGATCTTTTGCAAACGAAAAATCAGAAGCAGAGTAATTGTGCTAGTGAATTATGTGCCAAGGTAAAAGTGTGAATCGTATAAACAAAAATTGTTTGTAGTTCCTATTTTTCCTAATTTAGTCAGTTAACAGCATAGATTAATTATATCCTAACCTACACTAATTTTCCCAGCTCACATGCTGCAAATGCATACAGTACACATACAGTGCTACCAAGTTGCGAGTACCGAATAGGCAGATGGAAACCAAACGTAAGTCACCCATTTCACTAAACTAAATTATAAAAAACGTATTGAACTAAATGAAATCCTAAACAATGTGACGGTTAATGTAGGAGTTTTTCGAAGACGTCAAATTTCCATTTCATGTAAATTTGCGATGAATATGATAATTATTCATCACTCTGGTGTCAAGCATACTATTAGCACCCCAGTATGAATGAAAGTGGGAAAAGCTCATTTGAATTCCAATTCACACCACCCACGCAAGAAAAGCTCGTAGTTTGTCCGTCTGGTGCAAATCGAGCAATCGACGAGACTTCGAGAAAATCGCTAAAACAAAAACCAAAACCCTCAGAGAAAAAAGAAAACCAATCATTTCCTCCACCTCGATCAGCTTCCGCGAAATAATGCGGCCAAAATGAACTTCTCCACTTTTTTGGGCTGGCGCTAGCTAACCCATGATGCCCGGTTATGGGTTTTCAATGAATGGTTCCCGTCTGGGCCATGTGGGCGGGATTCGGTTTCGTGTCATTTCGACGAATTTTGCTGGTCGTTTGGGAAGGGTCGTTTGATTTAGCCGACGATTGATGTGGTATGTCAATTTTACTCTGACGATACGGCGATGGTTTGAATCCCGTTTGCATTAATCTTCTTCTCGTGCTGTTTCTATTAGATTTTTCTAAGAATCGATTGAAAATTCAATGAGGGAGTGAGATGAAGTTGCTTTCGGTATTTTTTTTTCTCCGAAGGGAGGTGTTTTTTTCTGTTTTAGTTCTCAAGAATCATCAATTCAGAAATTTGAATTGATGATTCAAATTTGAATTGATAATAAGTGTTTAAATTAAATTTTCAAACTTTTTTGTGGAAATTATACAAATTTATTTTTTGAAAGTGTATTTAATAACATCCTCTCGAGGGACCAATACGATGCAAGCAAAAACAGAAAAAAAAAATGCCGACGAGTCCATTTCTCAAGCCGGGCCCAGACTCAAGGGAAATTTAAGAATAACGAAAAAGCTTCCCATAAACTTGGATAATCTTTATAATTAGGCGGTGAAAGAAAGGGATTTTCACTTTTACTGCTGCTGTCGGTTTTGGCGGCTGATGGTACGGCACTTTTCCGGGGTTATTACTTTTCGAGGCTTCTCTCCACTTCACCAGGCACACCTTCTTCTGAAGGCTGGAAGTTTTTGACTCAATAAGTTTTTATATCTCGCGACGGCGGCAGAAGGAAGTCCGAGAAACAATCCTCAGAAGAAAGAAAAAAAAAACTCCCAAAAACACAAGAGCATTTAATTTGGGTTAACGGATAATTGAATTCTTTTTCGACGTACTTTATCTGTGTTTTGGGATCAGTGCCATTTTGCTTCGTTTGAAGACTCTCCAATATTAAGAATTGGATTTTTTTTTTGGTTTTGCAAAACCAAATGACCAAAAGATCGGAACTTTTGTTTAACGACTGCTCAAGCTTGTCTTTTCTGATAAGCTTTAGGCAGTAGTTTTGTAACTTTGTAAAATTTTTATACCCGAAAAAGACCCTTGTCATTTTATAAATTTTTGTCATTTTTGTCATTTTTGTCATTTTTTGTCATTTTTTGTCATTTTTTGTCATTTTTGTAATTTTTGTAATTTTTGTAATTTTTGTAATTTTTGTAATTTTTGTAATTTTTGTCATTTTTGTCATTTTTGTCATTTTTGTCATTTTTGTCATTTTTGTCATTTTTGTCATTTTTGTCATTTTTGTCATTTTTAACATTTTTGTCATTTTTGTCATTTTTGTCATTTTTGTCATTTTTGTCATTTTTGTCATTTTTGTCATTTTTGTCATTTTTGTCATTTTTGTCATTTTTGTCATTTTTGTCATTTTTGTCATTTTTGTCATTTTTGTCATTTTTGTCATTTTTGTCATTTTTGTCATTTTTGTCATTTTTGTCATTTTTGTCATTTTTGTCATTTTTGTCATTTTTGTCATTTTTGTCATTTTTGTCATTTTTGTCATTTTTGTCATTTTTGTCATTTTTGTCATTTTTGTCATTTTTGTCATTTTTGTCATTTTTGTCATTTTTGTCATTTTTGTCATTTTTGTCATTTTTGTCATTTTTGTCATTTTTGTCATTTTTGTCATTTTTGTCATTTTTGTCATTTTTGTCATTTTTGTCATTTTTGTCATTTTTGTCATTTTTGTCATTTTTGTCATTTTTGTCATTTTTGTCATTTTTGTCATTTTTGTCATTTTTGTCATTTTTGTCATTTTTGTAATTTTTGTCATTTTTGTCATTTTTGTCATTTTTGTCATTTTTGTCATTTTTGTCATTTTTGTCATTTTTGTCATTTTTGTCATTTTTGTCATTTTTGTCATTTTTGTCATTTTTGTCATTTTTGTCATTTTTGTCATTTTTGTCATTTTTGTCATTTTTGTCATTTTTGTCATTTTTGTCATTTTTGTCATTTTTGTCATTTTTGTCATTTTTGTCATTTTTGTCATTTTTGTCATTTTTGTCATTTTTGTCATTTTTGTCATTTTTGTCATTTTTGTCATTTTTGTCATTTTTGTCATTTTTGTCATTTTTGTCATTTTTGTCATTTTTGTCATTTTTGTCATTTTTGTCATTTTTGTCATTTTTGTCATTTTTGTCATTTTTGTCATTTTTGTCATTTTTGTCATTTTTGTCATTTTTGTCATTTTTGTCATTTTTGTCATTTTTGTCATTTTTGTCATTTTTGTCATTTTTGTCATTTTTGTCATTTTTGTCATTTTTGTCATTTTTGTCATATTTGTCATATTTGGGGATTTTTTTTTATTATCTGACAATTTGCGCCGGGGGTCTTCAGATTTTCTCCAAAATTGAAATTTTGGTTCATTTTTGCGACTTAAAAACACATGTATTTTTTCAGATTTCTAACATTTTTATTTTTTGAGTTAGCTTCGGTTAGATTTTTTCGTAAATAAAAAATAACCATTTTTCAAAGCTACATAACTCTGTTGTTTCTCAATGGAAATTATAAAATAGCACATCAAAATGCATTGAAATTTTATCAGCTTTCCAAATAGAATAGTTGAAAAAAATTAAATAATGACCTTCAACATGAAAAGTTGTAAATAAACTTTAAATGGCGTCTAAAAATACCGTCTGCACCACCGAATATTTTGCAAAAAATACCATTGTATAGCTCGATTCATGATGCAACTTTCATCTGAAGACACCAAAGTGGGCCATTAACACCTTGAAGAGTTATGAAAGAAATAATGACAATAAATCTCTTTTTTTGCATCGAAAACAAACAATGGTGGAACAACTGCACTCACATATGGAGATAGCAAGCACTTCTAACAACATGGAAACAAAAGAACTTACCAAAGCAGGTAAAAAACACTACTTTTCGTGCTTTGTTGTGTGTTTACAGCAAAACTGACTTTAAATTTTAACTAAAATTCTGAGTATCGTATTGTTTAAGTGATATAACTAATAATGGGAATGTTGCTTTACAACCTGGTCATATACTATGTAACTTATTAATTTTTCGAGCAAAGATCATTGTGAAGCTTAATCAATGCCAATAGTAGAAGGTCCAGTCCCTGTGTTTGGGATCATAAAAATGTGATTAAAAAAATGAAATATAGACGTGCTTTACATAGTGTTTATATCGGGAGCTAAGCACTGGACACCAAAATCCTTTCCCTTTGATCAAAAAAGTATGAGAAAGTGGCACAAATGTTGTAGAAATAATCAAAGAGCTCAGTATAGCCAGCCCAGGCTGTAAAATGATGGAAATATGATACTTTTACCGTATTCGTTTTCTACATTCGCCCAGTTTTAAGGTTTACCATACTAAAACGAACATAATTTGTCGTCAGTGTTTTGCTACCTCGATCGCTCACACAAGAATCTTCAGTGTTCCACCGTCCATTTTAAATCAAATCTGGGGAATTACGGATGCAAAACTTAGCGCATAAACTTCTAAAAATGACAGTAAAATGTGCATAACTTGTTGTGACCTGGTGCAAAACTGGGTATAAACGCATACGTTAATAGATTTTTGGATATAACATGAAGTCAGTTGAGCTGCAACAATCTACCGCCCCTTCTTTCATAACAGTCCCATATACAAAAATAAGCAAGCGAGACAATCAGCTTTTTCAGCATAAACGAAAATCGTTTCTAGGTTGTCATAATAAATCGTTAGGCCTGAAATTTTCGAAATTGGGTTATTGGTAAGGTCGAGAGCACCATTTTTATTCATTATGGGACTGTTAATCGACCATATTTGAAACCTTTTTCGAATCTACTAGCATAACAGTCCCATACAAAATATATTTTTATCACCAAGCTACTTTCTAAGACTTAAATTTGATCATTTTTGAACTTCTAAATGCAATTGTCATAAAAAGAAACATACTTTTGCAAAAAAATATCATGAATTCCACATTGTAAGTTGAATATTTTTACGATTTTTGATTGCATCCAATAGTTTTTCGCTCAGGAAGTCATTCCTAAGAAAGTCAGACCTGCCTTCGAAAACTAGTGTGCATCATTCGACATCAAGTGAGTTGAAAAATGTTTAAATGATTCAAAGCAATAAACCAAAGACTATTTCGCCGAAAGAAACATTGAAAAGTAACCAAATCCGTGGTATTTCACATATGGGACTGTTATTCAGGTATATTTCATATAGGACAGCCACGAATTGTTATTTTTTTTCGAAATTTCTAGAACAAAACCTCTTTTTTTAGTCTTTTATGTTGAAGCCTTATGTTGACCTAAAATGACGAAAATTCATATGGGACTGTTATGCGTGTAGGGGCAGTCTGAAAATGACGAAAACATAGTGTTTTTTACCTGCTTTGGTAAGTTTTTTTGTGTCCATGTTGTTAGAAGTGCTTGCTATCTCCATATGTGAGTGCAGTTGTTCCACCATTGTTTGTTTTCGATGCAAAAAAAGAGATTTATTGTCATTATTTCTTTCATAACTCTTCAAGGTGTTAATGGCCCACTTTGGTGTCTTCAGATGAAAGTTGCATCATGAATCGAGCTATACAATGGTATTTTTTGCAAAATATTCGGTGGTGCAGACGGTACTTTTAGACGCCATTTAAAGTTTATTTACAACTTTTCATGTTGAAGGTCATTATTTAATTTTTTTCAACTATTCTATTTGGAAAGCTGATAAAATTTCAATGCATTTTGATGTGCTATTTTATAATTTCCGTTGAGAAACAACAGAGTTATGTAGCTTTGAAAAATGGTTATTTTTTATTTACAAAAAAATCTAACCGAAGCTAACTCAAAAAATAAAAATGTTAGAAATCTGAAAAAATACATGTGTTTTTAAGTCGCAAAAATGAACCAAAATTTCAATTTTGGGGAAAATCTGAAGACCCCCGGCGCAAACCCGTCAGATAATAAAAAAAAATCCCCATTTGTCATATTTGTCATATTTGTCATATTTGTCATATTTGTCATGTGTGTCATTTTTGTCATTTTTGTCATTTTTGTCATTTTTGTCATTTTTGTCATTTTTGTCATTTTTGTCATTTTTGTCATTTTTGTCATTTTTGTCATTTTTGTCGTTTTTGTCATTTTTGTCATTTTTGTCATTTTTGTCATTTTTGTCATTTTTGTCATTTTTGTCATTTTTGTCATTTTTGTCATTTTTGTCATTTTTGTCATTTTTGTCATTTTTGTCATTTTTGTCATTTTTGTCATTTTTGTCATTTTTGTCATTTTTGTCATTTTTGTCATTTTTGTCATTTTTGTCATTTTTGTCATTTTTGTCATTTTTGTCATTTTTGTCATTTTTGTCATTTTTGTCATTTTTGTCATTTTTGTCATTTTTGTCATTTTTGTCATTTTTGTCATTTTTGTCATTTTTGTCATTTTTGTCATTTTTGTCATTTTTGTCATTTTTGTCATTTTTGTCATTTTTGTCATTTTTGTCATTTTTGTCATTTTTGTCATTTTTGTCATTTTTGTCATTTTTGTCATTTTTGTCATTTTTGTCATTTTTGTCATTTTTGTCATTTTTGTCATTTTTGTCATTTTTGTCATTTTTGTCATTTTTGTCATTTTTGTCATTTTTGTCATTTTTGTCATTTTTGTCATTTTTGTCATTTTTGTCATTTTTGTCATTTTTGTCATTTTTGTCATTTTTGTCATTTTTGTCATTTTTGTCATTTTTGTCATTTTTGTCATTTTTGTCATTTTTGTCATTTTTGTCATTTTTGTCATTTTTGTCATTTTTGTCATTTTTGTCATTTTTGTCATTTTTGTCATTTTTATCATTTTTGTCATTTTTGTCATTTTTGTCATTTTTGTCATTTTTGTCATTTTTGTCATTTTTGTCATTTTTGTCATTTTTGTCATTTTTGTCATTTTTGTCATTTTTGTCATTTTTGTCATTTTTGTCATTTTTGTCATTTTTGTCATTTTTGTCATTTTTGTCATTTTTGTCATTTTTGTCATTTTTGTCATTTTTGTCATTTTTGTCATTTTTGTCATTTTTGTCATTTTTGTCATTTTTGTCATTTTTGTCATTTTTGTCATTTTTGTCATTTTTGTCATTTTTGTCATTTTTGTCATTTTTGTCATTTTTGTCATTTTTGTCATTTTTGTCATTTTTGTCATTTTTGTCATTTTTGTCATTTTTGTCATTTTTGTCATTTTTGTCATTTTTGTCATTTTTGTCATTTTTGTCATTTTTGTCATTTTTGTCATTTTTGTCATTTTTGTCATTTTTGTCATTTTTGTCATTTTTGTCATTTTTGTCATTTTTGTCATTTTTGTCATTTTTGTCATTTTTGTCATTTTTGTCATTTTTGTCATTTTTGTCATTTTTGTCATTTTTGTCATTTTTGTCATTTTTGTCATTTTTGTCATTTTTGTCATTTTTGTCATTTTTGTCATTTTTGTCATTTTTGTCATTTTTGTCATTTTTGTCATTTTTGTCATTTTTGTCATTTTTGTCATTTTTGTCATTTTTGTCATTTTTGTCATTTTTGTCATTTTTGTCATTTTTGTCATTTTTGTCATTTTTGTCATTTTTGTCATTTTTGTCATTTTTGTCATTTTTGTCATTTTTGTCATTTTTGTCATTTTTGTCATTTTTGTCATTTTTGTCATTTTTGTCATTTTTGTCATTTTTGTCATTTTTGTCATTTTTGTAAACATAAAAACATTATTCTAAACATTATTCTAAACATAAAAACGAACTTGAACGATACCCGAACCCGATACCAAGTTGAAATCACTTAGTCTAATTGGGATTTTATTTGTCTTCTCCAAAGATATTTAATAACATCGGAAACAAGTAAAGATTGTTATAAAACCGGACATTTTACTTCCTCTGTCTGTCGTTCGCTCGTGCAACATGTTTCTTACAAAACTATCAAAATGTGATATTTTCTTAACTCCGGTAGGTTCTTTAAGGTGATTTATTTTTTTCCATAAGGAGAAAAAGAGCACTAAATCTGATTGTTCTTACCGTTTTTGTGATAGCTGAAATCCAGTCACTGGAAAAGAAAAGAGAAAAAAATCATTGTTTAGAAAGAGTTTTAAATAGGTTTAATTGGCTTCAAACACAAACATGGGAAATATGATTCTAAAAATATAACTCCACATTCTTCAATTTTATTAGTAAGTGTTCCAGCTGTTGTTTCTCATTCGGAAACTATTAAAAACAATTAAAAATTCCGGAATACTTCAAAGTCGTTCAGATTTCAAGAGTTTAAAACTTGACCGTGAGCTCAAACGATTACATTTCCAGTTAAGTCCTGGTAGAAGATACTCGTTACTTGTACTTAACCTTCTTGAAGCAAGAACAATGTTAACTAATCTGACCAATCCTTACATTTTCCACCGAATCGTGGATCGTTATCTTGGATTTTTGTATTGGAACTTCAGCTCTTACTCATCCCGCGTCAAGCTGGCGATGGTGATCTTCGTATGGGTCTATTTTGCGCTAATGTTGATTTGCGTACCGATCATTGATCCGGAGAATTCCGCGGCCGATTACAACCTCAAGGTTTCCTTCATCTTGGGCGCTGGATCTTCGTGTGGAGTTCAGTGGCTGTGTTTGTTCTGGGAAAGGGCGGATCTTAGAAGGGTCATCGATTTTTTAAATGAATTGCGTGTTGAAGGGCCGGCTCATCCGATGAGGAGGCGATATCACGGATCGATTGCTCTGATTTCGATAGTTTTTTGGCTACAGAATATAGGACACTCCATATTTTGGGCGTTTGTGGTTTACGACACTTGTCCGATCGCTTTGGCATCGAAGCGTTATTGGTTGATAAGAGATTTGGCCCACGGGTTATACCCTCTGGAGATTATTTTGCTTTCCCACATGAGTAACATCACTCAGTTGATGGTTTACACAACAATCCCAATCATGACAGTGGAATTCAGTATTCTAGGAGATGGAATAAGTGATGCGCTCGAAGCATGGGATATTTCTAAATTCAAAGATTGTATAAAAATGCATCAGAACCTTCTCAATGTAGCTATACTGTTTAGAGATAAAATCAAGACTTATCTCCTCCTTACTCTTCAGATCTATTTGTTCCTCATAACATACTCCAGCTTCATTTTGGCAATGCAGATAAGAGAGCTGAACGAAATTCATTATTACGCGTTGATGGATATTGTAACGGCTGTTTCTACTCTGGTGCTCTTGGGATGGCTTTGTGATCTTTTGGAAACGAAGGTATAATCAATTGTAATCAATACACTTGGAGTTCATAAAATAATTGCAACGAAATTTTAGGTACAAGAAATAGGAGTTCAAATCTACGACTCGCAATGGTTCAACCAACTTGGCAGTAAACCTATTCGGAAGACTCAATATCGGCTGACGAAGCTAGATTTGTTGATTGTCATGGCTCGTTCCCAGAAACCGGTGGCCATCAACTGTGGCGGCATCTATCCGATGTGCTTGGAAACTAGCGTTGCGGTACTCAAGCTGTCCTACTCAATTTTTACAGTGCTCTTAGCGGTACTTAATGAATAAAAAGTTTTGATTCTTTCAAATTGATCATCGTATAAAATATACTAAAAAGGTTCAAACGTTCACTGTCTTCTGTTTTTCCTTCCTTCAAAATACTGAATAAACATGAAAAATTCAACGATTTATGTAGGGTGCATCATGCACAGAAGAATCAAGTGAAGGTGTCACCCCAACCGTTGTTTTCCTAACTGCAATCAAGCATAATTAAAAGTTTAAAACTTTTTATTTTTAAAACGGATCGATAGCTCTGCTCTGCGTTTAAAACTTGTCTCGTTGCTCACAAATTCATTTCATTCAGTAACTTGCTCGGCTGGCGTGAAAATGGCTGTCATTTTCCTTTCGGAGCTTTTCCACAAGCATAAAACTATGGACCGTTTGAAAAATCCATTCGTCTTCCATCGGCTCGTGGATCGCTATCTAGGGTTCATACATTGGAACTTTGCGTCGCATTCATCCCGTATAAAATTGGCCGTTATTACGTTCGCATCAATATATTACACGATTATGTTAGTCTGTTTGCCGCTGATCGATCCGAAAGATGCTGGTGCCAATTTCAAGCTGGAGGCCTCTTTCATCTTGGGAGCTGGATCTTCGTGTGTCGTTCAGTGGCTGTGCCTGTTCTGGGAACGTTCGGATCTTGCGAAGGTTATTAATTTTTTAAACGATCTGCGTCGCCAAGGATCCACAAATCCGGTAAGGAAACGGTACCTGACATCGATTGCGATCATTTCGATATTTTTCTGGCTGCAAAACATTGGACAATCCATCTTCTGGGCGTTTATGGTTCACGAAACCTGTCCCATCGCTATGGCATCGCATAACCGAATGGTTAAAGATGTGGCCTATGGACTATACCCTCTGGAGATTATACTTCTGTCCCACATGAGTAACATCACCCAGCTTATGGTGTTTACGACAATTCCGGTGCTAACGGTCGAGTTCGGTATATTAGGAGACGAAATACGCGCTGTTCTCGAGGCATGGGATGCTCCCAAATTTAGGGAATGCGTAAAAAGACATCAGGACCTACTCAACATAACAATTCTGTTCCGAGATAACATAAAGACGTACCTTCTTCTCACCCTTCAGATTTATCTGTTTCTCTTGACCTACTCGAGCTTCCTTTTGGCAATGCAGATTAGAGAGCTCAACGAAATTCACTACTATGCTTTGTTGGACATTATGACAGCTGGTTTCACTTTAGTTCTGTTGGGGTGGCTGTGTGAACGTTTGGAAACAAAGGTAAAATTTATTTCTCAACAATGATTAAAAAAAAAACAAATTCTAACTCTAATATGAGTTGTGAACCTACTTGGTTGAATAATTCTACTGAATCAAAGCAATCGAAAGATTTTTTCGGGAATATTTCGATTGCTATGATTCATCAAATTCTAACATTCTTTCAAGGTTCTCGAGATCGGAGCTCAAATCTACAACTCGCAGTGGTTCTACGGATTAAAGAACAGTAATCCCAAACAACGACAGGAGCTCGTACGAGGTCAAAACCTAACGAAGCAGGACCTAATAATAGTGCTGGTTCGTTCCCAAAAACCGGTGGCCATCAGCTGTGGAGGCATCTATCCGATGTGCTTAGAAACCAGCGTTGCGGTGCTGAAGCTGTCCTACTCGATTTTTACAGTGCTGCTAGCTGTATTGAATGAATAATTGCTTGGCACTCAGCGGTAAAAAAAATTGAAAATTCAACTTGGTTTGACTTACCTTTTGATGTTATAATAAGATATTGGAAAATCAAGTATTTATGAAGTGTATGTCATGAAGTGTGCTAGGTTACACACCAGTTTTTTTTCAAGAGGTTTCAGTGTAAACGTATTGGTTACTTAAGAGTATGAAATTACTCGTTGAGGCGTTGAATGTTGTAAATATGACGAAATGGAATGGAAATGGAATGATTTTTCATCACAGCTATACAAACTATTAAAAAAAAATTATATTAAGTACGAACTCTTCGTTTTTTTTTCTTGTAAACAGGATTAGACGCACACTAAAGCTTAGATAAATTATAAATAAAAGACTTTGTTTTGGTTGCAGCTGCTTCTTAAGTAATTGGATTAATATATTTTGACAGCTTTTTGTTGATTGTTGGAGATTCTATCCAAATGTGTTTGGTGATAAGATGTAGAATGTACAAATTAAAAAATAAAAATTATGAAGAAAAATAAAACAAATATGTGGCAAATATGTGGCAACACTGGAAGAGAAGCTACAAAGCGTAAACAAAAACACACGTCAGTCAGTCCTCGGTGTTATCCAAGTTTTGTAGAAACACCAGGTTCTCCAACTTTCATAGTAAGTAGGCGAGAAGTGCGCGGAGCGCTCAAACAGTTTGTTTACAAAAATAAGAATATTTGCTCAGCTGTTCAGTAGTTTATTGGTCAACAAACTTCATGAGTTCCGCAGTTGGTTAACATTTTGGTCAAAATGGCCGCATCGGAAATTTGGAATACGATAACACCTCCAATGTATACACACCTTGGTGTAATCTTGTGAGTGACAGACGAGATTAGGAGAATTTTGAACTGAGATTCTCATCTATCGTCAATTCACCACAATAATGGCCTAGTTGATAAGATGAGCACTGATTTGAAAGGCTGATGTTCAGATTGTTTGGGAATGGTTCCGGCTCCGGTAAATAAGACGGAAAGCCTAGAAAGCACAGATTGTTAAGGCTGCTACTATGCATGTTTGTTACTCCGGTGAATAAGACGGAGAGACTGATTTAACCTTGAGGGGCCGTTCCAATATTACGTAACGCAATTTCAAACATTTTTGAAAGCAAAATTTGAGAAATTGCAAGTTGACAAAAGGTTAAAAAACAGGTACCTTTGAAAATTCATCAAAAAATCTGTGTTTCGTATTTTGACAATCTAAGAATGCAAAAATGTTACGAATTGCGTCAACTTTTTAATACTCTTTTCAAAATTTATCTGGTGTGATTTAAATAATTTTGACAGTTCATTGACTGAAAAGTATGGTTTTACACCAATTTTTACATTTTTTTTGTGTTCATGATCTTAACAAATTTCAAAAAATGTATCCTTATTTCCAACGTATAAAGCTTAGTTCTTTTAGAAATGGGACACTTTCATTTGCTAATAGCTCGTTAACTAGTTATTGGATATTAAAAATTTTGACAGCATTTTGTTGCCTGTAAAAAGTACTATTCGACCTATTTTTTTCAAAATTTAAAATTTACGCGTTTTTGAGATATGTACGATGTAAGAGAAAAAGAAAAAAATAATTTTGCACAGTTTCCTTTAAAGTTCGTCATTATCAAATTGATAGCTGACAAAACCGTTGATTATTCAAAGAATTACTGAGTTTTTGTGGTGGATAAGTATGCAAACACTGTCAATAATGTCCACAAAGTTCAAATCAAGCATTGTAGTGAAGAAAATGATCGGCAACAACGGTTAAGGATCATCAGGGAAGTCAAGTCTCATACCAGCATTTTTAATTTTCAATAAACGAAAAACTAAGGGTAGACCGCTGAAATATCCAAAACAATTTTCTCCGATAAGCTGAAAGTGTTGCCTAGTGATGACTCATAGAAATCCAACCTCAAACAACCATTTTTTGATAGTTCCAAAGCTCTTAAGCTGTAAAACCGGTACCGAAAAAAAAACGTTCAAAAATGTGGTCAAAAATAATCAAATTTGTTCATTTCGAAACAACTGTATCCACTTAAATGCTTCCAGTTTCCAGTTTCCAGAGAAGTATTGGACCAAAAATTATCAGAAATTGAAGAAGGAGGGTGAAGCCACCTAAAATATAGATTTTACGAAGTATAAGTTGGAGAAACTGATCAATACCATGACTGAAAAAAGTGTGCGCCGGCCAATGGGAGATACCAAGAATAAAGTAGAAATTTCTTTAACAAAAAACGGTAAATATTTTTTTTCAAATTTTTTCATGAAATATCATAACATTACCTTCATTTTCTTCATAGAAAGTATTTGGTTCAAAAGAATGGTTTTTGAGATACAGGCATTCGTAACTGTCCCATTTCTAAAAGAACTAAGCTTTAGCTTCTAACTTCAGAATCTTCAGCTTTCTTGGACTTTAAGTGAACTTTTTCTTGAGCATTTAGCTGATTTACAGTCTTTTTCCGAAGTATGTTTTTTTTAGGATTTTTCTCTCAGACTTTGAATAACGGAAAACTGAAGAGTTTTAGGTGAATATTGTCTGAAAAGCATATTTGAGTTACATTACGTACAATTTTGCAAAAATCGGTAGAGTAACAAGAGATATATATATATTGGTTTTAGTCAGGAGTGTCAAATTGACACTCCAGGGACTGTAACGGGTAAAAATTTCTACGACGGATTAGGGTTAAATCAGCCTTCCGGTTGAAAAAAAACCACATTGAAAGCTGACGCTTGTAAGCTGAATAACTTCACTGTTTGCGCCACTTCAGTTTGAGTTTGACTGATAGAGTTGTCAAATTTTTCCTGCTGACTTGTGGTTTACTATGACTTATGCGGATGAAATGCATGTCATAATATAAGCTTTAAGAAAAACCATATCCAAATGGAATCAGCTGGTACAAAAGTGATTGATAAAGTATAGGTTTTTCATGCTTTCCCGAACAAAATATCACAAAATTTTATGTAAGTGACCTTTTGTTATGCCAATGATCAGTTTGAACCTGCAGCGTGAAAAATTTATCGAGTTTTATGTTTCCCATATTAATAAGGAGAAGGGGAGCACACTAGAGTGACCCAAATGATCCGACTTTTGAAAAAGTTATGTGCAGCAGACTGAAATTGATCCTAGGCCTAGTACAAGGTCCCATGCCAAATTTGGGCCAGATTGGACCCCGGGAAGGGATCGTTCAACGGGCCTGAAGTTTGTATGGGATTTTGAGACGTTTTGTTCGAAAGGAAAATGAAAGACCAATTTTTCATTCATATCATTGGTCCCCGTCGATCGATTTCTTTGGATTATCTGTAGCTTAAAGCTTAAACTATGATTAATATTTCATCTCAAGACCGCCATTCGATTAGAGTTAATTTAAAAAAGTTATTGAGCTTGAAAAAATGGGTTAACATTTTTTAGAATAACATTCTTCACTGGAAATGTCAAAATTTTCGGCCGCTCCGACTGAATCACTGAGTTTGAAATATAGGGATGTCATTTCGTCAAATAATATCCGATTATATAAGTTTTATATTGCTTTATCTATTTGGGATTGGTTCAAACACAAATTCATTCGATCAAGGACATCAGCACGAATTCTCAGGACACATGACATTATCAACTTCATAAAAGAGTTAGTTTTTACCAATATGAGATCAATAGGCGATGGAAGCGATGCCGAATTTGGTTGATGGTTTTCCACTAGCGTAAGTAGGATGCAGCTAAAACGTCACTCAACTATTGACAGATTTTACGGGATTTTCCTAAGTTGAGAAAGGATAACTTTTCGCTTCTATCGCCTATTGCAAAATGTGTAACTGAAAAAATAAGCAAGCCGTGCTCGTGAATGGTCGCATTTTCTGTCGCTCTCGATTTTGCCTCTTGATGTAATGCGTTTTCTGAGACAAATCGAACGTCTTAAATAGTGAAAAAGTGTTTTAAACCTATTTTCGGAATAATGTGTGTGTGAAAATGTATAGAGAACAAAGTTGTTGAACCCTCACAGCAAAATTTATTGAAATACTCGAGAAAAAGTGTAGAAATATCTCAAAATGGCCGCGTTTTGCTCAAGTCCGCACTGTTGCTAATGACGATCACGATAATTTGGTGCAAGCAAAAGAAAAAAATAATGTAGCAATGGATTGTTCCATATGATTTTTTCATGAATTGAATTAAGAAGAGAAAGATCATAATTCTGGTCGGCTAATCGGGTTTTTGTGTTTTGATGGGGTGATGTATATGGAAGTGATACAAGTAGGTAAACCTCGCAAACAAATAAACGACTTTTCGTTTATGCCGCTGAGTGAAAAAATGCAACATCTTTGTTGAGGATGATTCCAAGATGTCATTTTCCTATCTTTAATTACCATTTATTTTTGTTTAGAGATGGCAAAGAATTTTTTGTGATGAAGCCAGGCGTCTTCCTCTCACCAAGTTGTGCTTGGTTCGTGTCGTTCTATTTCATAATCGGTGTACAAATTTGCGCGGCCTGCTTAGATTATCGGTTGCGATGTTTATTGATTTTTTGTTCTCGAGGATTTCAATTTTGACTTTTCATTACTTGGAGTTAATTATGATCAATGTATCTGACTTAATCGCAGCTGAAATTTGGACTAGTTTGGGGGCGCTGGTTCCAAAGATGAAATAATTATTTTTTCTAGCAGCCCTCGTATTCCAATTAACTTTGGAAAATGGTTAAAAATTCTTTGAATTAATTTGTGCACTTTTATTGCAAAACTGTAGAGGATTGAGAAGATTTGGAAATGAAAGATTTCAATTCAAGTATCAGATTTCCCCAAAATTTAACAGCTTTTGTTCCAACTTTCCAATTTTCATTCCGTCTAAATTTAGTTTTGTTCTAAGAAAGCAAACTAATTTACAGGTTTCAATTTCACTCGTTTGAATACTAGAAAGATTTTCAAAACAACCATTTAATTAAACTTGGCTTGAAACTTTGCTGGACGATTAAACGTATACGTTTTAAACGCATGACCACAGACAATGGACCTACTGCGAAGGAAAATACATTAAACACTCATTAAACTTTAATCGTTATTGACTTAAAATTCTAACTGACCCTGTATTGAACTTAACCTTCTCAATTCGTGAACGGATTTTGACCTGTCGAAAAGTAATTTTTCTCATCCCCCATCTGTGGGGCGAAGTGAGTTTCAACTTTAAAAACTCTACCATCTGTCAGCTGCAGGCAGAGCTAGACTCCCAGCCAGCTAGTCGGGTTCCTCAGTACATCCATCCATCTTTCATCGGAACCGGACCAAAAACGGAAGCGCAGTTACTTTATGGGAAAATAATTCGTTTCCCAAGATTGACCTAATTTAAAAAGTAATTAAAAACTTTGCCCATGTGCGGGAGTATGTGTACTCATGCCTTAAGCAAAGGGTGTTGTATGAGTTAATGAACGAATAAGGAGGGCTTCAAAAACCTGTCAAGTGGGGTTTCTGACTTTAAATAACTACTGGTGGCTTTCCGTGAAGCATCATTGAAATGCAAATATTGGACTGGGTACGTCGCAACCTGGAGGATTGTATCGATCCTTTTGTCGTTGTGAAAAATTTGGATCGCCTGATCGGATTCATCCAATGGGATTTCCGCGATCCGATTATATGGTTCAAATCGGTTATGATGAGCGTGGGGCTCGTCTACTCCACATTGACCGTTGCTTGTCCCATGTGGGTCGATTACTCGACGTTGCCAATCGATTCCTACTTCGGGATGTGGTTCGTCAGTGGAGCCATATGTTCGTGCATATCCCAGTGGATCGTGTTGATATTCTACCGAAAAGATTTTGAGGGAATTATAACTTTTTTGAACGAACTCCAGCGAGAGGAAGTTGATCATCCGCTGAGAAGCAAGCAAAGATGGAAGATCATTGTATTCTCTGTTTGTTATTGGACTCAAAACTTAAGTCAAGCCACCTTTTGGGCCATCACTCTCATCAGCACTTGTCCCATAGCTCATGCCTTCAGCAATCCGATCATCAGCTGGCTCGGGATTGCATTGTTTCCGATCGAAATTGTCTGGTTTGGAACGATGAGTAATATTACTCAGGTGATCACTTTCACGATCCTGTCCGTACTGACGGTGGAATTTGAAGTGCTGCAGGAAGATTTCCGGGAAGCCTTGAATCGATGGGACGCTAAGGATTTGAACCGCTGCATTCAACGTCATCAGGCCCTTCTGTCGAAGGTTCTTCTGCTCCGAGAGAGATTGAAAATTCATCTCCTTCTCACTTTGCAGGTGTATTTTTTCATGATAACCTTCGCTGGTTTTATGTACGTTGTGCAGCTGCACGTGGAATACAGCAAACCTGGCTATACTTTTCTAACCGGAACCCAGTCTGCCCTTTGTTTGATGCTGTTTGGACATTTTTGCGATTTGCTCGAGTCAAAGGTATTAAACTTTTTTTTTTGTTTAGAATAATTATCAATTTCCTCAAATTATATTTCAGGTCAGTGAAGTAGGTGAACTCATTTACAACTGCGATTGGCCCTATCAATTGAAGAATGAATCGAATAAAGCTGAGTACCAGAGCCGCAAGAAGGTTCTGCTGATTGTGTTGACACAGGCCCAGAAGAGGGTTCGGTTTACCTGTGGGGGAATATACGATATGTCCCTGATGACCTGCTGGAAGGTGCTAGAATTGTGCTACACCGGATTTACACTGTTGATGAGTTTTGTTTAAGACAATTTTTGGGTTAACCATCTTACTGTTAGATATTTTTCATCATTTTTTTACATTGAATGAGCACTGAAGGAAAAGGAGGGTTCGTTGTTTAGCGATGAAGTCTCTTTACTGTATTTTATGTTAAGTCAAAAATCAGCAATTTGAAACATCAATATTGAAGTAACTTGCAAGTAAAACATCTATAAATAGAAAATTTTCGAATTTATTAAGTCACAAAATATTCTTGTTAGAACAAAATGATAGCAGATTATCTTTAATATAGGGTTTTTTTTAGCAAAAAACTTATACATCAATCACCTTTAAAGCAGAATAAATCTACATGCACAGCACAAAAGTAAACATGTATTTACTCATTTTGAGAAAAAAGATTGAAGAAAAATGACCTGACAAATATGCATCAATACTTATCATTTCAAAGCTTCATCTCGGGACACTTTGATACATAAAATATATAAAAAAAATCTTTGGATACAATTTTCAAGATACTAATCAGACCAAATTGCTAACCATCTGAAAATATTCAATTTAATACTTAGAATGACAAAAATGACAAAAATGACAAAAATGACAAAAATGACAAAAATGACAAAAATGACAAAAATGACAAAAATGACAAAAATGACAAAAATGACAAAAATGACAAAAATGACAAAAATGACAAAAATGACAAAAATGACAAAAATGACAAAAATGACAAAAATGACAAAAATGACAAAAATGACAAAAATGACAAAAATGACAAAAATGACAAAAATGACAAAAATGATAAAAATGACAAAAATGACAAAAATGACAAAAATGACAAAAATGACAAAAATGACAAAAATGACAAAAATGACAAAAATGACAAAAATGACAAAAATGACAAAAATGACAAAAATGACAAAAATGACAAAAATGACAAAAATGACAAAAATGACAAAAATGACAAAAATGACAAAAATGACAAAAATGACAAAAATGACAAAAATGACAAAAATGACAAAAATGACAAAAATGACAAAAATGACAAAAATGACAAAAATGACAAAAATGACAAAAATGACAAAAATGACAAAAATGACAAAAATGACAAAAATGACAAAAATGACAAAAATGACAAAAATGACAAAAATGACAAAAATGACAAAAATGACAAAAATGACAAAAATGACAAAAATGACAAAAATAACAAAAATGACAAGAATGACAAAAATGACAAAAATGACAAAAATAACACAAATGACAAAAATAACAAAAAGACAAAAATGAAAAAAATGACAAAAATGACAGAAATGACAAAAATGGCAGAAATGACAAAAATGACAAAAATGACTAAAAAGAAAAAAAAATGAAAAAAACGAAAAAAATGACAAAAATGACAAATATGACAAATATGACAAAAATGACAAAAATGCAAAATTGACAAGAATGACAAAAATGACAAAAATGACAAAAATGACAAAAATGTCAAAAATGACAAAAATGACAAAAATGACAAATATGACAAAAATGACAAAAATAAAAAAAAAAATGACAAAAATGTTTAACATGACAAAAATGACAAAAATGACAAAAATGACAAAAATGACAAAAATGACAAAAATGACAAAAATGACAAAAATGACAAAAATGACAAAAATGACAAAAATGACAAAAATTACAAAAAATGACAAAAATGACAAAAATGACTAAACTGACAAAAATGACAAAAATCTCTGGGCATTGAATTATTTTACACCACGTTTTCTATTTTAGCCGTGTGTGATAGAAATCGAGCTATTTTTGGATCAAAGCATGCGAATAAAGACCACGTGTTGTGAGAAAGCTCGAAGGTCACAGATCTTGAAAATGTTTTTGCAAGGTAAAGTTCTAAAAATGAGCTACAAGACAAGTGTCAAAATTTCTAACACTTTTTTCCAACACAAGTGAACTTGCTCTAACCATTTTATTTCCCATTTTAAAAGATAACTCCACATTGAATAAATAAAAAAAACTCCCGCATATTTCAAGCAATACACCCAGCCTGACATATTTCCAGGAGAACCAGCCTTCCGTATTTCGATTCACTATATCTTCGATTCCTATCACTAGCCGAAATTTTCTTCCTCTTCACCCGGTCGAAAACATTGGATCCTTCCCCAATTCCAGGGAATTACATCCTTGAAATTGTTTGTTCCAAAAATGTTCAACGGTTCATTCATTTGTAAATCAAGGACCGAAAAACATATCAAATGATCGCTTCGCTCGTGTATCAAATGACCCAAAGACACAGTCTGTCTCCCAGCAGGTATGCACTTCCCCAACCAGGTTTCAGCATTCTGAATCAAACCACTCCGGAAACTTCCGCCGATCACTTAATCAATAAATTTCCACTGTTTTGTTCTAAAATTTCCTTTTTAAATTTAACTCATATACAATTTATGATGGACGAAAATAAAAACACGTGGGTCACCCAAAAGTCATGGCTTACTCGCCCTTTTTTAAAAATCAATGGGACATGAAATTTGGAAAAAAATGCATCTTTTTGTTATTCAAAAGCTGGGAAAAACTTCAGTGTGCTGTTCATTTTACTAAGGCTGATTCATCATGTCAGTGTAGATAAAGTCGAAGTTTTCTGATCTCACAGTTTACAACTGTGAGATCAGGCCTTTTTCGATACATTGTCAAACGGATGACATTTCAAAAGGGGGTTTTGTGAAAGTTTGGTGACTTGTTTTGAAAAATTACGATGGTAGCTGAGCAGAGGTTTCGAATTTGTAAGTGTGCTTTCTTAGCATTCACAAACTTCCGTTCAAAACTGCCTCACTATCGGCCTCTCAATCGTATCAATCTCTCATATCAGTTCTAACCTTTAATCTATGTACAACACCTTTCGCGTTCCAAAATAGGCTGTTTAAGTTCAAGCTCAATTTAGCTGGAACTTGAAGTTTCAAAAAGTAGGTAATCACGAGTTAATCGTTCCAAGAAAAGGTAAGCTTTTACATTTCGAGAAAACGACCGTTTTCGTTTTCGATATTGTTGATTTGACGCAGAGTCGCTGTACTAAAACTATCTAAAAAGATGTTGGAGGATGCCGAAAACGAAGAACGTATGGGATCCGGAAACAGAAAGCCACTACGCGAAGTACACCATTTCAAACCGGGCAAGTTGAAATCACCGATAACGAGTATGTCATCTTCAGGGGAGCACATAGAGCTAACTTTGGTGAGGCAGCGCGAGAATCGGGAGGCACGTACACTACGCACAAGTAAAGTTTCCGATCGCCGAGGTCGATGCGGGTCCATAAAAGTTCCAAATCTTCCCAGGAGTTGTCTTCGATTAGCATAGATGGGAGTTCAGATTTCACAGCAAGTAACACTCCACCTCCGATTGACTTTTTGCTGTTTAATGGACTACGGTCGCATCGGAAGACTGCATAGTCCGGACTGATAATCTGACTGGAAAGCGTGCGGTCGTTCAGCCATGTTTCAGTGAAGGCGATGATGTCATAGCTGGAGCACGATGTAGCAAGTAGGTAGTCGACAACACACGAATTTACACCACCGACATTCTGATAGAAGCAACTGATGGAGTCAGACGATTCGGGTGCAAGACGGGAACGACGATTACTGGAAAAACAGAATCTATCACGCGGAGAAGAACGGTCAATGACAGCATACTTGCCTGAAAGTGCAGGCTGGAGAACCCCTTCGCCACAGACGAACTCAGGGCCGGGACGACTGATGACGCAGGCAGGAAACAGCGCGACTGAGTCGAAGGGCTCAGGGGTCTCCGTAATTCCTGATTCGTTGCGCCCCGGAGCTGGAAACCCGGTAGAGATAGTAGCAGGAGCGTCGTACGGATGATTTTGCGAGATGGATCTGTGGTAAAGCGGAAACTGGGAACGCAAGCAGGATGGTTTGGTCGTAATGGGGTACTTGCCTGGAAAAATGATCTGGAGAACCCCCTCGCCTTCAACGAACTCAGGGCCAGGACGACTGATGACGCTGGCTGGAAACAGCGCGACTGAGTCGAAGGGCTCCGGGGTCTCCAAAGAGCTCAAATCGATGCGTCCTGGTGTTGAAGCCCATGTAGAAACCCAAGAGTGTTGCCGGCCATTGTAGAATCTGGGATTGGTTGAGATTTCATCACACAGGGAAAGTGTTCCAGAAGAATATGAGTACTTGCCTGGAAAAGTAGGCTGGAGGACCTCATTGCCACTATCGAACTCAGGGCTAGGACGGCTAAAGACGCTGGCTGGAAACTGCGCGACTGAGTCGAAGGGCTTTGAGGCCTCCCAAGTGCCAAGTTCGTTGCGTCCTAGTGATGAAACCCAAGCATCGCTGGCTTTTCCTCCAATATCTGGAGAATCGTCGCAAAACAATCTGCTGAGGTTTAAGATCTCGTCTTCGTCGTTGGCTAAAATGGGAGCCGAGTGGATCCCATCATTCTCAGAGATGCTGGCAGAGCCTACATCAGGTGCGGTGGAGCGGTTGTGGATCGACCAGGGCCAAATACGGTCGGGGTAGTAGCTTCCATAGGTTGAAAACGTTGAACCGTTGGGGCAGGAGTCAAAGGCTGTCGGTTGTAGTTTTTTGGCTGATCAACGAATTCCCGAAAGAGTAACCCAGTAGGCCACGTCATGGGGTTCAATGCAGCATCTTTGTACATAGGATCCAATCCAATTTTGAAGGACACATATTTACGAGTGGACCCATCAACTCCTTTCGGTAGCAGTCGTTTCATTTCAACCGGTGTAGAAGGATTCAAGCAGCGGGATATTATTTTGTTAACATCATCGTCCGCAATCTGCGGCTGGAGACCAGCTAGGTACAACCAGAACTTTGGTGTTGCGGGAGGAGGTACAATGAACGAGACTGACAGATCGCTAAGATCGACAGACTTAGTCCCGGTCATAGTGGAACCAACAAGCGAATGTCCATCATTGCCACGGCGACGTTTAATGTTCGGAGACGGATACGTTCGTGGTGTCCCTTTCAAAGGGGGGAACGAGGGAGCTGTGATCGGAGGATATTGCTTCTGAGCCATGTCATCAACTTTTTTAGACAGAGAGTCGAGCTGTTGAGTAAGCTTGTGTGGTGAGTAGGCTTTGATTTTTTTTGACATCGCACGCATTTCATTCGAGCTCCGTGAAAATTTTTAACTAAATGAAGTTTTAAACGTTAGATTAAGAGTTTTTTTCCGGTTGTGTTTCTTTTAAATGTATGTGAACAACATATGCAGTTTATTCTGATTGTGAAACAAAATATTTCCCCAGCGTGGATGAGCAATTGGAGTCTGAAAAATGGGCCATCATGGTAGTGAATTTTCCCCCAGTAATATCGCTGTTTCCTTGGGAAAGTCCGCCAACAGTTGGCCAAAAAGTAAAGTGGTTTGAAAAAAGGTGTTTTAAAGGTACCATCAAAATAATCCTACCAGCGTGGATTCGCCATTGCTGTTACTTAGGAAAAATGAAATATCCTGGCTAGTGAATTGTCCCTCAGATCCTTCTGTTTTCTTAGGAAGGCCATGCGTTTTATCGGATTTGATCGAATATCGGGCTTATTGAGCAGTATTGATGGTGCGAAAAAAGTGTTTTATTTTTCGACTTTCCGTACCGACTCAGGTCGAAAGAGCTATCAACCACTGATGGGGTTTCATACATACATACATGCATACCTACAAACATACATACTTAGAGCAAGTTCACTGGGGTTGGGAAAAAATGGTAGAAATTTTGACACTTACGGCACATTTTGAAAATTTTGCCATGCCAAAACATTTTCAAGATCTGTGGCCTTCTAGTTTTTTACAACACGTGTTGTATTTTCGCATGCTGTGATGCAAAAATAGCAATATTTCTATCACATATGGCTGAAATGGAAACAGTGTTGCAAAACAATACAACGCCCCAAGATCTTGAAAACATTTTTGCATGGTAAAATTTTCAAAATGTCAAAATTTCTACCACTTTTTCCCAACACCAGTGAACTTGCTCTTACATACATCATAGCTCGATAACATCGTGCAAGGTTTTAACCGAAATTAAGAATGAACAGAATCGATGACATTCCTAATTGAAGTTTCCGAAAAACGTTGCGCTGCTGCTAGCACAACATTTATCAGTAAATATGCACCGATCCAACGGAACTGTTTACCCGATTCCACAAAACCCTTTTGCCCAATCGAATGCAGAACATGAGAAGGTGGGTACTTTTCCCTCGAAAGTGGTTAACCCTCGTCTCTTACACCGAACCAAAATTGGATTTATCGAGATTGCAATTCAGCACCGGCGTTTGCAGCGTGTAAATATTAAAATTACATTTGAGGGAACCTCGAATGTACCGTGATGTTTGTTTACTTTATGTTTTTAAGCATGAATTTAGTTTCATTATTATCCGGCAAAAATGTAAACTATTTAAATATCAAAGCATCTATTGAAGCTTTTGGAAATGTAAGTCACCATAAAACAGCATCAGAATCAGAAGAAATGAAGATTACAGAAGTTGAAGTAGGACAGAATCGAAATACGCTCTAAGTAGATGATTCCTCTGTATTGGCAAGGGATTTCCTCGGAATCGAGAAAACACGCAATTGCTCCATTTCCACACTCGTAAAATCTATGGCATTTTTTCTTCCTGCATCTGGTGTTCTCCATCAGCATTTGACCACTTTGCAGAAGCGGAAAAAATCCGGAGCCAAATGGAAATGGATGCCCTCGCTCGTTCATGGTTGGACTTTTCCTCCCGAAACTTGGTGGTATGGTAATGGACTTTTTGAGCACTTGTTCCACGAACTTTCCACGCTTTCGAGAGCGTTAGTTTTTTCTTTTTTTGTTTTCCGGGGGACTAGGGATTCAAAATGAGGGATTTTTTTTTTGTTCTGCCTGCCTGTAAGGACATTACTGGATTCACTGGCGCTCTTCAGCCAGCTCTCAGGAATCATCATCCATCACGGGCGAGTGGTGTGGTTTGTTCGGTTCGGTCGAACTCTTACACTGGTAAATTTGGTTTTGCCCGGCCAGCGAAAGTTATAAATCTTTCCAATAAAAGTCAAACGGGATTGATTTGTGGCGACCGAAAAG
This sequence comes from Uranotaenia lowii, assembly GCF_029784155.1. Taxonomy (NCBI): domain Eukaryota; kingdom Metazoa; phylum Arthropoda; class Insecta; order Diptera; family Culicidae; genus Uranotaenia; species Uranotaenia lowii. The sequence goes on along the minus strand of NC_073691.1, from coordinate 210,362,299 downwards.
TGAGTTAAATATTCAATTACACATTTGCAAACAGGCTTGGGGTAGGAATTTATTCGATGAATTTGCGGTTTTGTGTGGCTGTAAATTTGAAAACATCAATCGATAGCTAGTTAAAAGGTTTTTTTCTGACTGTTTATTCTATTTTTTTTTCTCTACACACATCGCTAGCTTAAATATTTCATGACATTTTCTTCAAAGCCTAATCAGCCTTTGAGTTTTTATATGATATTGAAGAACGTATTTTTTCATGTTAACGTAAAGAAATCGTTAACTTAGAATTCAATTTTATCTTTTAAATTTAATGTTTTAGAAATTATCTCTCTTCGTCGTAAAAGTCCCATCAACTTATACTTTATAAATTTCTTATAATTTGAAATCTTTCTATGAAAAATGACAATGATCCATAAAAAATTCATTTTATGTAATTCTCAGTGGAATGACCAATGCTCGGCGGGATATTTTTCCCGCGTCAAGAATATCAATGAAGAAATTTCAACATCATCATTCCTATTCAAGGCACGTTCTACCGACAACAAACGTCTGATTTTTCGCGCTCATTTTTCCCCAGCAGTGCAGGTGTCAGTAAATTTAAAGTTCTCGCCGCTTGGCGCCCGGAAAGGCAGCGGTGAACCGAACATTTACTCCCTCAACACACCTAGTAAAATCATCTGCTAAACGAGCAGGAACATATCACGATGTGGCTCGCCCGGATTGAAGGTACAAACCTCCACTTCATACTACCGAGTTGCAGCCGAGCGAAAAATTCAATTGGAATTTGTTACAGACATCAGTTCGTACTTTGTAAAATGGTAAATGCGCGTTCTAATGCCCTTTGTGCATTGAAAGTTACTGTGAATAGTTGTGGTGCACATGCAAGGTTACATGTTTGTGTTTAACTTTCAAAGCTAAAATTCAAAACGGGAGTATTGTCTATATAATACGATTATGATTATTTACCATAATAACGTAAGTTTGCCAGATTTCCCGGTTTTGCCCGGATAGTTGCTTGTGCTTATGCTTATGACACATACACAGCCACATGTCTCCATTCCGGTGAGTAATAAAAGTACATTTACTACTAATCTTTACTTGGCCGGGCCCACTGTGCAGTACTGGACGCTAAGACAACTGGAACAAAGGGAGGTAGAAACATGGTCAATAGCACCATACGTTCCTATCATTGAATAAGTTTTACGTTGGGAGCACATATGTCAGAAGTCGATTCCTGATTAATCTTCTTTATGAGATTGGGAATGAAGTTATTTTACTAAAAAAAATAACAATTTTAGAATGTATAAATTGTGATTTTCTTTGCTACCCATCCTTGATCATAGACCATGGATGTGAAAAAACAAAAAAGATTTCCATGCAATCTTTGGAACTTTACCCTTTCCAAAGATTTCATGCTAAATACTGAAAAATTTATTAGACATACTTTTGTACCAACCATATATACCTTTAAAAAAGGTAAACGAACAACGGAATCTGAAGTTTCGTTAAAATCCCACATTCCCCACTCCAATCTGTGTTGAACAAATTCACAATCAATAAACCATAGTAGGCTTTGCAATCCTCATGTTTTTGCTTGTTTTGAAACTACAGCAATCACTAGTATCGGTGTTCCAGTACTAAAAGAGCGATGTTCATAACAAGTTTTCAAACCTAATTTTATGTCATCTCTCGAGGAGGACCTGCGTACATTCGGAGTATTCGAGCGACGAGTGTTAAGAAACATCTTTGGCGGCGAACAGGAGAACGGAGTGTGGAGGCGAAGGATGAACCACGAGCTCGCGCGACTCTACGGCGGACCCAGTATCCAGAAGGTGGTGAAAGCTGGCCGGATACGCTGGGCGGGACATGTTGCGAGAATGCCGGACGACTGTCCTGCAAAACAGGTGTTCGCTACGAATCCGGTAGGAACAAGACGAGCGGGGGCGCAACGAGCGAGGGGGTTAGACCAAGTGGAGCGTGATCTGGCGAACGTGGGGTGCCCGAGGAATTGGAGAACGGTTGCCATGGACCGAGTGAATTTTAGGAATTATGTTCGTCAAGTTATGTCGTGAGACGGAATACTATGTAAATAAATAATTCTACATTTCCAAGGTATCATAAGTTATTTTTTTAAATTTTTAATAAGTTATTTTCCCCAAATTCTGACTGTTTGAAAAAAAGCAATATTTTTTGGATTTTGAAAAACGGTGGGGAATCGTGGGCCACCAAATCCAAATTGACCAAATAAGATGCAAAGTTTATGAGTTGACCCAAAACTGTGATTTCCTAATTCATTTCGCTATTTTAAGCAATTTTAGATGATGGAATAAAAAAGAGAGCTGTGTATGATTCCAAAACCTGGCTCGCGAACGTTTTGGCAAAATTTCTTCTATAGGATGGACAAAATATTTTTCATAACTTTTCATTTGGCATAAGAAAACTTTACAGATAGGTAAAACGTATTTTAAGTTCTGAATGTGTTTAAAAACATAAAAATATAGGTGATTCGAGATGTGTGGCCCGCGATTCCCCACAAGCTATGATTTGCAAATTGGCAGCGTTTGTGTGACTTATTGATGTTTCATCAAAAATTCCTTTTCCACGTGAAAGATCTTGACAAAACTAGGATCATAAGCGTATGAGCATATTTTTGTTATGCACTTTAGGTTCCCCATCGATGAAATAAGCAGGTGTTTTTTTCTAATTATGCAAGTTAATTTTTATAACTTTTTTTAGCTTGATAAATAAAAGAAGCATATGATGCGTATTTCAGTCAACTACGTATAGGAATATATGCTCACGCAAAGCGACGACGATGACAGTTGGTTTGAGATTTTTATCTCAACACACATCTGAGATATTAAAAGTGGCCCACGATACCCCACTCTCCTCTACATTTACTTCACTCTTCACTTGGCTGGGCCCACTTTGCAGTATTGGACGCTAAAATAACTGAAACAAAGGGAGGAAGAAACATGGTCAATAGTACCTTACGTACCCGTCATTAAATAAGTTTTACGTTGGGAGCACATATGCTAGAAATAAGTGTGCTCCTGGACACCGATCTCCGATTACTCTTCTTTTTGAGGTTGGGAATGGGGTTATTTTACAAAAAAATGATCACAATCGACCATGGCTTCAGCGCCATTGCTCGCTCTTGGAAAGAAAAACAAAAAATACATCCATGCAATCTTTGGAACTTTAACAAAGATTTCATGGTAAATATTAAAAAAAATTTAAGACATACTTTCGTACTAACCATATCTACCTTTTAAAAAAGTAAACTTTACGAGCAACGGTATCTGAAATTTCGTTAAAATCACACATTCCCCACTTCAATCTGTGTCGAACAAATCCACAATCAATAAACCATAGTAAGCTTTGCAATCCTCATGTTTTCTCTTGTTTTGAAACTACAGCAATCACTAGTATCGGTGTTCGAGTACTAAAAAAGCGATGTTCATAACAAGTTTTCAAACCAAATTTTATATCATCTCTATTTCATCTATATAAGACAATTGATTCATCAAACTGTTGATCCCAAATTTTGTGGTAGAAATATCATTTGAATCTATCATATTCAACAACTACAGCTATTCAAGCTACTTTATCAAATATCAACTTCAGTAGAAAAGTGGCATCAAACTCATGCAAACTCATGACTCATGAAATTTTGAAGGACTAGTACTTTCTCCCATGTTTGGGAAGCAGCATACGAATATCAACCTTTCTTCAGTCATTTATTCACTATCCTTGTCCATTGATCTGGTTTCCGTAACCCGAAACACTCGCACCATACTCACAAATTTCCAATGGTATTCATAAATTAAATCAGATAGTCACGAGCCAAACTTCAATTGCATAGAAGAAAAACGATTCACAGCACTTGTTACACTAGCTATTATCCCACAAGCCCGTTCAAAACACTTCCAGTGATCAGTATTTCAGTAACAATCCGTCACTCAAACGAACGTTCAAACTTTCGGGCAATAAATCAAAAAAAATTCATAAAAAACTATCAAATAAGAGAAAATTTTTACGGAGCCGGATGAAAACACGTGCGTTGCCATCCAGTCAACGCCTACTTCTCCGTACCCGGACTTTGATATAAAATTTGGAAAAGATCTATTCGCGAAATCAAATAAAAAACTCAAATTAAGATATTGTTATTTATGATTTTTGCGTCCAAAAACAAAATTTTATCAAGAGAATTCGAAACGAATTTTCAACAACCTCAAATACACTTCAAAATTTGCTGATGTGTTTTTCGTGAAAAAAAAAGTTCAGATTTTTTCTTCTTGATTTTTGTGGGAAACCAACTGGGTTTTGTTTTTGACCTAATTTGCCCGGATATTGTCTGGATTTTAGGTTGAAAATATTAAGATCAAATGTCTTTTTTTTTATTTCGTTTTTGGACTACCCTAGAGAACAGTGAGCATTTCAGTATGCACAAAGTTCGGTTATTTTTCCCCACACTTTGGGCCACCTTTTTTAACTCCCTAGCTTGTACTCTTCCAGCCTAAATTTTGAGATCGCCCTTTCAAAAAAATTTTTTTTTTCGGCCAGATGTCAGCCAATTTTTGACATATTGCAATGCAGATTATTGCATATCTCTCTTTTAAACGTAATGAAACTTGATGTTTCCTCGGAGAAATTCATTTCACTTTACTCTAAGCATACATCTTTCGATTATATGATGGCTAGCATCTTACAAATGCTACATAAAACCACCAACCCACAAAGTGTGTTCTATGTATGCCATGACCTGGATTCGATCTCATGACCATTGGCTTAGAATACGTGAAGGCTTTCTTCTACGCAACGGACAACGGCCATCTTTTGATAAGCAAATTCTTCTTCGTATGCATTTGGCTAAAATTACATGTAAGTTTATAAGTTTTAAACTTGGTTTAAAGTTGAAACATTTTGAAAAAATTGCACCTAAAATTCAAACCCGATTGTTTTCCGGTAGGGTGGACCAAGTTTGAAAACACATTTGTGTAATTTTGTGCAAAAAAATAAATTTTATGAACTAAATTTTACATAAAATAAGAGTAGGCGTGGATTCCTTTCGAACGCACGTGTTTTTCTGCGCTGTTTACAAATTTCTGAAAAATCATGTTTTTCAAGTGAAAAGGTAGTTATTGAACGAAACACAATTTTTCGAATAAACGGGAAAAGGTAGTTATAGTTGTGCTTGTCAATACTATTGAGAAAAGATGTTAAGCTGTGTCCTCAGTAATCAAGGTCCCGGAAAATTTCTCTCAATTTGCATGTTTCGATAATTAAGAACGGTTCCGAAAATGAAAGTTGTTTCAAATGCATGGGAACTGCAGTAATGTGAAATCGTGAAAAAAAAATTTCACCCAGTGTGGTTGAGTTATAAAGCCGAAAGGAGGAGTTCCGGAAATACGGCTGTGAAAAAAGTGAGCCAACCTGGCGTAAGAATTATTGCCAAGAGCTGTCCCTGTTTTCACGGGTAAAAATTTGATTAGATGCTAAAAGGATGGTGTTGTTTAAAATGTAATGCTTGTAAAAAAACGCTGCTCAGCAAATAATATCAGTGGTTGTTTTGAAAACAGTGATGGTCATGTCATGCTGGTGTGGGAAAATAGTGATGGCCATGTCATGCTGGTGTGGGAAAATAGTTTTTTTTTCGTTTTTTTAAATTTATACTATGAAGATAAGTATCTTTTCATCACAGAAATTCTAGTATCCTTTTCAAATGATACGAGGTAAGATGTTAAAAATATGTAACTATTTTATTCATATTTCAAAATAGCTCAACTCTATCAAGGGGATTGGTGGGTAAGGATTTGACAGGGCATGGAGCGATCTGAAAACTGATATGCAATAGATTGTGGAATCAAGTCAGCCGGAGTATCTCGGCAAATTTTGAATCTCCAGAAGGATACTTGGGAACCTTTTCGGAATTCTTTATTTGTTTCGATCGGTTGGAAGGGAGTAAGATGAATCAAACTTGTCCCAAGCCAGTGGTAACGGACCCCTTGGTTGTGCTGCAATTATTGTTGATGAGTTAAGCATGAGCAATAATTAAGTGTGCGTTGAATGTGCGACCGAGACTTCCCGTACCGACTCGGGTCGAAAGGCCTATCAATCTAGCTGTGGTTACCATAAATATGATCCTGATTATGGTCCAGATGAAGATAATAATAAAGATAAGTATTAGGGCGAGGATCCATGATACGCATCAGGGACAATGTTTCGAAATCGAGCTCCGGTATTAAGAAACTGGATCGTGGTCCAGGATTAAGATCACAGTCTGGAATAATGTTGCCAGATTTCCCGGTTTAGTCCAGGTTTGCCCGGATATTTAATACAGAATTTAAACAGTCAGGTCCGGCTCGGTTGCCGGAATATCATTGAAAATCAAACAAAATGACAAATTGTGATGTAACATTTTTTTTATTTTTACCTCCAAAACGAAAATTTTCGAGCAAGTTTTATAAAAATAATCGAGAAAGGTTTTTTGGAAATACGATGATTAGCATCAGAACTCGGAGTCAAGGTCCAGTGTTGAAAATCAGGACCCTCCTTAAATCAGGACTTGGTATAAGAATCATGATCAGGGATCAGGATTTAAGAACCAGGATCAGGACCCAGAATTCAGGATAAGCCCGAGAACGAGGTGCAAGTATCCATAATAAGGATCAAGATAAGAATCTCGCAACAATATTTGCGATTAGCATCAGAATTCGAAACCAGGATTCAACAATCTGAATTCAAGTTCACGTTAGAAAAACCAGGATCCGGAATCATCAGCATCAATCTGGGTCCATGATTATGTTCTGAATGGCATCATAATGCGGTATCAGGATTCAAGATCCAGGATCCAAAGCTAGGATCTGGGATCTAGATCAGGATTAGAATTAGGATCAATTTGGAAATAAGATCATGATCCAGGAACAAGAATCAGAAGCAGTATCCAAGTAATTTTTTTCTAACGACTTTAAAACTTTAGTTCTTTTTTTTTCAATTGGAAATGAGTCCAACAGAAAAAATTGGATTTACAGAGAAGATGCTGCTGCACTGTAGTATGCCCAGTGAATTCAGGGAAGAGCGTCCATCTTGCCCAGACAGGGAGAATTGTTTCGTCACTGTCTTAGTTATTTTCATATCTCTAGTCTCCTTTCTGCTGATCATGCTTCAATGATAGACCTCATACTTTAATTTTCTGGGGCACAACATGCATATCGCAATTTCACCGCAAGTATTCGCTTTGAGCCGCACTGAATCTGTAGGCAGAAACAGTGCGGTGGGAGACGTAGCGCCGTCTAAATTTTCTCCTTTTATTTTAAAGGATTTTATTTTTTTCTTGTCCTGTCATCCTCTGCAATCAGAATCAAGTATCAGGATCAGGATAGGGACCTGAGATCCAGGATCAAGGTCAACATCCAAGATTAAAATTGGAACCATGAAACTGGGTATTCCTTCAGAATAAGGATCACTGACCAGCATGAGAATTCAGAATTAGACTCAGATATCGAAATCCAGACTCGATATCAGGAAATAAACGAATAATTCCGTACATTTGCAGTTTCTTCAAGTTTTGTGCATGATGCCATTACATCGGAGAGAACCCACAGTTGTATCGAGCAACGAGGTGGATTCAGTCAAAAAAGACATCCAGCTATCCAACTTCCATCAATTGTACCCTTTAGAAAAATTATTGAGCCTTTTATTTCAATAAATTATTTATTGAACCATTGTAAAGCAGAAGTTTCATACTAACATAAAGGTTACTCGGAGTGCAGAAGAAACTGTGGCGGAAATAACCGCTAAACTTAGCGAATAATTTCGTTCAAAAGGTGAGTGGTATTCTAAATATTAATACAAAATATCTAAGTGGTAATTTTGGATCGTGGTATATTGGTTTTGTTACATTAAACAACTATTCTAATTCTGTAATCAATTTCCACTGTTTTACAATATCGGAGATCGCAGCAAGCCGTGCTCGAGCACGGACATGTTTCTTCCAACACGTCGCGTTTTTTTCGTCTGTTTTTTTTTCACATAAAAAATTTGGTAAATTTCAAGAAAAATCTGACAAATATTTAAATTTAAAAAAATAAAAGTGAAACTATTGAAAATACCTCAACTTAACATTTGAGATACAGAGGACAAATGTTCGCAAATTTTTCGAGAAATTCAGAGGAACATAAGTGCAATTATTTCAAATAGATGTTCTAACCGCTAGCTGCGGAAAGCAGAGCGTTTTTTGTGCTATCATCAGAATTTAGTATTGAAGGAATGTTATCTTATTTTAATCGCCGCTGGGATATATTCTTATTTAATTTTTGGCATTTCGGCGAGTTGTGAAAATTCAAGGTAGAATATTTAGAAAGAACATGAAGTATTATAGGTGGAAAGATCAAAGCTAGAGCGCTTTGGGTAGAAGAAATTGAATAGTTGGTGAAAATGTGAGCAGGGCTTTTGTTTTTGTGAACAGCTTTTGAACTACTTGCGTGATTCTTTGCCGCGCGCCGTTTCAATGTTGATAGGAAGTGATGAAGAAACCCATCGCATTCCTACCCACATTGAAACACGGACGGGTCGAACACATGAGATTGTGTCCGACCGGGGGGGGGGATGCGATGGGTTTCTTCATCGCTTCCTATCAACATTGAAACGGCGCGCGGCAAAGAATCACGCAAGTAGTTCAAAAGCTGTTCACAAAAACAAAAGCCCTGCTCACATTTTCACCAACTATTCAATTTCTTTTACCGAAATGCCAAAAATTAAATAAGAGTATTGAAGGAATGGAAAAGTGCTTTTTATGCCGTATGTGTGTCTTTTTTAAACAAATTCTCGATGTACGTTTTATTGTGAGAGCAAAATGACCGGAAGTTTCATTGCTGAAGTTTTGCTTGTTTCAATAGATGAGCCTGTGACACGATGGAAAGCACAAATCCATTGTGGTGAAAAAATCCTGCTCAAAAATGTTAAGTTAAAATATTCTGTATGAATACCGCGAGAAAAAAGTTAAGTATTAATAATAGAAAGAGAGTTGTCTTTAGACGAATTACCCACGCGGTCTTCGCGAGTGTTCCTTCTTACTCGGCCTACTGCTATTTACCGATGATTTTTTTTCGCCATGCGTTCTGTATCTGAACTGTAGAATACAATATTACAGCATTCATAAAATCAGCAAGCCTTTCTTTCTGATTAATTAGCATTGCAACGCAAGCTGTCTACAGATTGGTGATCTCTTTCGTTCTTTTCTCTCTTTCATAAACTTATATGATTTAGCAACTGTATTTTAATTCTTCATCAATTCTATCTGCCAAGTAGGATTTCCTTTAAAGATAACCTTTCCCCTTCCTATCTGAACACAGAATCCTGGGTCGAATAAGTTCTCTGCACCTAAAAAGTTTTTTTAGCTGTTTAAGATTATCACCACAATGATTACATTGACTTGTCGCAGTGTACATCGTAGTACCACACTGATCTTCAATAACATCACTTGAAATGAGTATTGAATCCAGGTATTCGTTTTGGCACCTCATGTTGTTCTTGATTATTAGTAGTCACCCAATGCTATGATATGCTATGTTAATTGCCACTGTTTAACAATCTCAAAAACCACTGACTTCAGAAGGTGAATATTTTTCACTATATAAAAATTTATTCCACGATGCTCAGCAAAAGCGTGAACGCCGAGTAGCAAAACTGCAGCACTCCCCAGCAGGTGGCCAGCGACATGTCGTAGAAATTTCCACAGGTAAACCCAATCTTCCGCTGGGTTCGTTCCATTACAATCAGCATGGTTTTGCGTAGGCTCAGGTAGCGCTTCCGGTGAATCGATGGACCAAACTCCAACCGCTCGGTCCATTCGGAATCGAACAGCTGGAAACCGATGTTGGCAACTTGACTTTCTAGTTGATCGCATAGATATCCAAACAGTAGTAAGTTGAAGGTGGCCGAAACGGCGGCAAATGCACTGAACCAATGGCGGGGAGTTGAACTCCGATGGGTGATTCCGAACTGGAAGCAGCTAAAGGTGATCAGGAACACGTCCACCAAAAGGTTCAGCGTGAAGAATGGTTTAAGACGCTGCTGGAAGATCGATGCTGCCTCCAGAAGTTCGTTGTGGCGAATGATGAGCCCCTTGAGGGATTTTTCCAATTGGGACCAGGTTTTGAAGCTTTTTCTTGAAGATGCTTGTAGTGATCCTAGGTTATTGAAGATTCCTTGGAAATCTTGTCCCAGAATGTGAAATTCCACGGTAAAAGCTGGCAAAATCGTACAGGTTAAAATGATGGTGTAGACAAACATCAATGAGAGTAGCGTCATAGCAATTGGATAGCATATCACGTTGAGGCGATCGATTACTTTATTCTGGAATGCATTCAATGGACATCCGTAATCGACGGCATTGATCCAGATGAAAATTTGGGCAAAGTTCTGTAGAAGGTATATCAATGATCGTAGATTTATATCTTTCATATATTTAGTTCGGCGGTCTCCGTGGGAGCTTAGCTGCAGCTTTCTGAGAAATCGAAGAATCCGATCCAGATCCGTTCGATAAAGCGCCAAAGATGTCCAAACTGTGACACACATGAGTCCAGTGTGCATCACGAAATGCATCGCAAAATGTTGATCAACTGAAATAACTGGGCGAGGGTCGAAAAAACTCAGAGCTATAATGGCACTCAGCTCGTAGAACACGGCATATGTCAGCAGGGAAATCTTCACCGGAAACATTTTATCTTCCACAAACAGTTCGGAAAATCCGATTATTCGATTGAAAGCCATCACAACGACAAAACAGTGACGAGACTTTGAAAATTTAGCAATTTCCTTTGAGATGAACACGGGTAGTCGCCGAATTTGAACCGACATTTTTGAAATTAACAACGAAAATGGTTTCCGTGAAACGGAGCCATCTTCCTTTATAGTCGTGAAAGTTTTCCGATTAACTGATCAATTAACAAAACTCACTGAGTCCGGCCGGGGCGATAATTGTGCGTTCATGGGAAAAGTGACCACTCGGTGACAGCTCAACAACAAAAAAAGACCGAGAAAAAAACTTACTTGACTTCATCCTCACTCTTGGCAATCATCCAGTACACTTTGGAACGTTTCCGCCGCGAGCCGAGCGCTATCAGCTGCGAAACGCTGACGCCGTCCGGTAGGGGAGGCCGCCGCGGGATCTGCCCGGTCCAGTGTGCAATCGCCAGCATCTCCGGTGCTTCCTTGACGAGAATCTTGCCAGCCGGGGACGATCGACCAGGTTCCTAAAAAAATAGTTGTAAAGAATAGGAAGATTTTATAAGCAACAAGTCGATCCCATTTGTAAATAAATTTTATAAATTTTGTAAATTTTGTAAATTTTGTAAATTTTGTAAATTTTGTAAATTTTGTAAATTTTGTAAATTTTGTAAATTTTGTAAATTTTGTAAATTTTGTAAATTTTGTAAATTTTGTAAATTTTGTAAATTTTGTAAATTTTGTAAATTTTGTAAATTTTGTAAATTTTGTAAATTTTGTAAATTTTGTAAATTTTGTAAATTTTGTAAATTTTGTAAATTTTGTAAATTTTGTAAATTTTGTAAATTTTGTAAATTTTGTAAATTTTGTAAATTTTGTAAATTTTGTAAATTTTGTAAATTTTGTAAATTTTGTAAATTTTGTAAATTTTGTAAATTTTGTAAATTTTGTAAATTTTGTAAATTTTGTAAATTTTGTAAATTTTGTAAATTTTGTAAATTTTGTAAATTTTGTAAATTTTGTAAATTTTGTAAATTTTGTAAATTTTGTAAATTTTGTAAATTTTGTAAATTTTGTAAATTTTGTAAATTTTGTAAATTTTGTAAATTTTGTAAATTTTGTAAATTTTGTAAATTTTGTAAATTTTGTAAATTTTGTAAATTTTGTAAATTTTGTAAATTTTGTAAATTTTGTAAATTTTGTAAATTTTGTAAATTTTGTAAATTTTGTAAATTTTGTAAATTTTGTAAATTTTGTAAATTTTGTAAATTTTGTAAATTTTGTAAATTTTGTAAATTTTGTAAATTTTGTAAATTTTGTAAATTTTGTAAATTTTGTAAATTTTGTAAATTTTGTAAATTTTGTAAATTTTGTAAATTTTGTAAATTTTGTAAATTTTGTAAATTTTGTAAATTTTGTAAATTTTGTAAATTTTGTAAATTTTGTAAATTTTGAAAATTTTGAAAATTTTGTAAATTTTGTAAATTTTGTAAATTTTGTAAATTTTGTAAATTTTGTAAATTTTGTAAATTTTGTAAATTTTGTAAATTTTGTAAATTTTGTAAATTTTGTAAATTTTGTAAATTTTGTAAATTTTGTAAATTTTGTAAATTTTGAAAATTTTGTAAATTTTGTAAATTTTGTAAATTTTGTAAATTTTGTAAATTTTGTAAATTTTGTAAATTTTGTAAATTTTGTAAATTTTGTAAATTTTGTAAATTTTGTAAATTTTGTAAATTTTGTAAATTTTGTAAATTTTGTAAATTTTGTAAATTTTGTAAATTTTGTAAATTTTGTAAATTTTGTAAATTTTGTAAATTTTGTAAATTTTGTAAATTTTGTAAATTTTGTAAATTTTGTAAATTTTGTAAATTTTGTAAATTTTGTAAATTTTGTAAATTTTGTAAATTTTGTAAATTTTGTAAATTTTGTAAATTTTGTAAATTTTGTAAATTTTGTAAATTTTGTAAATTTTGTAAATTTTGTAAATTTTGTAAATTTTGTAAATTTTGTAAATTTTGTAAATTTTGTAAATTTTGTAAATTTTGTAAATTTTGTAAATTTTGTAAATTTTGTAAATTTTGTAAATTTTGTAAATTTTGTAAATTTTGTAAATTTTGTAACTTTTGTAAATTTTGTAAATTTCGTAAATTTTATAATTTGGTTAATTTTTAAAATTTTGTAAATTTTGTAAATTTTGTAAATTTTGTAAATTTTGTAAATTTTGTAAATTTTGTAAAATTTGTAAAATTTTAAAAATTTTGTAAATTTTGTAAATTTTGTAAAATTTTTAAAATTTTAAAAATTTTGTAAATTTTGTAAATTTTGTAAATTTTGTAAATTTTGTAAATTTTGTAAATTTTGTAAATTTTGTAAATTTTGTAAATTTTGTAAATTTTGTAAATTTTGTAAATTTTGTAAATTTTGTAAATTTTGTGAATTTTGTAAATTTTGTAAATTTAGTAAATTTTGTAAATTTTGTAAATTTTGTAAATTTTGTAAATTTTGTAAATTTTGTAAATTTTGTAAATTTTGTAAATTTTGTAAATTTTGTAAATTTTGTAAATTTTGTAAATTTTGTAAATTTTGTAAATTTTGTAAATTTTGTAAATTTTGTAAATTTTGTAAATTTTGTAAATTTTGTAAATTTTGTAAATTTTGTAAATTTTGTAAATTTTGTTAATTTTGTAAATTTTGTAAATTTTGTAAATTTTGTAAATTTTGTAAATTTTGTAAATTTTGTAAATTTTGTAAATTTTGTAAATTTTGTAAATTTTGTAAATTTTGTAAATTTTGTAAATTTTGTAAATTTTGTAAATTTTGTAAATTTTGTAAATTTTGTAAATTTTGTAAATTTTGTAAATTTTGTAAATTTTGTAAATTTTGTAAATTTTGTAAATTTTGTAAATTTTGTAAATTTTGTAAATTTTGTAAATTTTGTAAATTTTGTAAATTTTGTAAATTTTGTAAATTTTGTAAATTTTGTAAATTTTGTAAATTTTGTAAATTTTGTAAATTTTGTAAATTTTGTAAATTTTGTAAATTTTGTAAATTTTGTAAATTTTGTAAATTTTGTAAATTTTGTAAATTTTGTAAATTTTGTAAATTTTGTAAATTTTGTAAATTTTGTAAATTTTGTAAATTTTGTAAATTTTGTAAATTTTGTAAATTTTGTAAATTTTGTAAATTTTGTAAATTTTGTAAATTTTGTAAATTTTGTAAATTTTGTAAATTTTGTAAATTTTGTAAATTTTGTAAATTTTGTAAATTTTGTAAATTTTGTAAATTTTGTAAATTTTGTAAATTTTGTAAATTTTGTAAATTTTGTAAATTTTGTAAATTTTGTAAATTTTGTAAATTTTGTAAATTTTGTATATTTTGAAAAATTTGTAAATTTTGTAAATTTTGTAAATTTAGTAAATTTTGTAAATTTTGTAAATTTTTAAAATTTTGTAAATTTTGTAAATTTTGTAAATTTAGTAAATTTTGTAAATTTTGTAAATTTTGTAAATTTTGTAAATTTTGTAAATTTTGTAAATTTTGTAAACTTTGTAAATTTTGTAAATTTTGTAAATTTTGTAAATTTTGTAAATTTTGTAAATTTTGTAAATTTTGTAAATTTTGTAAATTTTGTAAATTTTGTAAATTTTGTAAATTTTGTAAATTTTGTAAATTTTGTAAATTTTGTAAATTTTGTAAATTTTGTAAATTTTGTAAATTTTGTAAATTTTGTAAATTTTGTAAATTTTGTAAATTTTGTAAATTTTGTAAATTTTGTAAATTTTGTAAATTTTGTAAATTTTGTAAATTTTGTAAATTTGGTAAATTTTGTAAATTTTGTAAATTTTGTAAAATTTGTAAATTTTGTAAATTTTGTAAATTTTGTAAATTTTGTAAATTTTGTAAATTTTGTAAATTTTGTAAATTTTGTAAATTTTGTAAATTTTGTAAATTTTGTAAATTTTGTAAATTTTGTAAATTTTGTAAATTTTGTAAATTTTGTAAATTTTGTAAATTTTGTAAATTTTGTAAATTTTGTAAATTTTGTAAATTTTGAAAATTTTGTAAATTTTGTAAATTTTGTAAATTTTGTAAATTTTGTAAATTTTGTAAATTTTGTAAATTTTGTAAATTTTGTAAATTTTGTAAATTTTGTAAATTTTGTAAATTTTGTAAATTTTGTAAATTTTGTAAATTTTGTAAATTTTGTAAATTTTGTAAATTTTGTAAATTTTGTAAATTTTGTAAATTTTGTAAATTTTGTAAATTTTGTAAATTTTGTAAATTTTGTAAATTTTGTAAATTTTGTAAATTTTGTAAATTTTGTAAATTTTGTAAATTTTGTAAATTTTGTAAATTTTGTAAATTTTGTAAATTTTGTAAATTTTGTAAATTTTGTAAATTTTGTAAATTTTGTAAATTTTGTAAATTTTGTAAATTTTGTAAATTTTGTAAATTTTGTAAATTTTGTAAATTTTGTAAATTTTGTAAATTTTGTAAATTTTGAAAATTTTGGAAATTTTGGAAATTTTGTAAATTTTGTAAATTTTGTAAATTTTGTAAATTTTGTAAATTTTGTAAATTTTGTAAATTTTGTAAATTTTGTAAATTTTGTAAATTTTGTAAATTTTGTAAATTTTGTAAATTTTGTAAATTTTGTAAATTTTGTAAATTTTGTAAATTTTGTAAATTTTGTAAATTTTGTAAATTTTGTAAATTTTGTAAATTTTGTAAATTTTGTAAATTTTGTAAATTTTGTAAATTTTGTAAATTTTGTAAATTTTGTAAATTTTGTAAATTTCGTAAATTTTGTAAATTTTGTAAATTTTGTAAATTTTGTAAATTTTGTAAATTTTTTAAATTTTGTAAATTTTGTAAATTTTGTAAATTTTGTAAATTTTGTAAATTTTGTTAATTTTGTTAATTTTGTAAATTTTGTAAATTTTGTAAATTTTGTAAATTTTGTAAATTTTGTAAATTTTGTAAATTTTGTAAATTTTGTAAATTTTGTAAATTTTGTAAATTTTGTAAATTTTGTAAATTTTGTAAATTTTGTAAATTTTGTAAATTTTGTAAATTTTGTAAATTTTGTAAATTTTGTAAATTTTGTAAATTTTGTAAATTTTGTAAATTTTGTAAATTTTGTAAATTTTGTAAATTTTGTAAATTTTGTAAATTTTGTAAATTTTGTAAATTTTGTAAATTTTGTAAATTTTGTAAATTTTGTAAATTTTGTAAATTTTGTAAATTTTGTAAATTTTGTAAATTTTGTAAATTTTGTAAATTTTGTAAATTTTGTAAATTTTGTAAATTTTGTAAATTTTGTAAATTTTGTAAATTTTGTAAATTTTGTAAATTTTGTAAATTTTGTAAATTTTGTAAATTTTGTAAATTTTGTAAATTTTGTAAATTTTGTAAATTTTGTAAATTTTGTAAATTTTGTAAATTTTGTAAATTTTGTAAATTTAGTAAATTTTGTAAATTTTGTAAATTTTGCAAATTTTGTAAATTTTGTAAATTTGTAATTTTGGAAATTTTGTAAATTTTGTACATTTTGTAAATTTTGTAAGTTTTGTAAATTTTGTAAATTTTGTAAATTTTGTAAATTTTGTAAATTTTGTAAATTTTGTAAATTTTGTAAATTTTGTAAATTTTGTAAATTTTGTAAATTTTGTAAATTTTGTAAATTTTGTAAATTTTGTAAATTTTGTAAATTTTGTAAATTTTGTAAATTTTGTAAATTTTGTAAATTTTGTAAATTTTGTAAATTTTGTAAATTTTGTAAATTTTGTAAATTTTGTAAATTTTGTAAATTTTGTAAATTTTGTTAATTTTGTAAATTTTGTAAATTTTGTAAATTTTGTAAATTTTGTAAATTTTGTAAATTTTGTTAATTTTGTAAATTTTGTAAATTTTGTTAATTTTGTAAATTTTGTAAATTTTGTAAATTTTGTAAATTTTGTAAATTTTGTAAATTTTGTAAATTTTGTAAATTTTGTAAATTTTGTAAATTTTGTAAATTTTGTAAATTTTGTAAATTTTGTAAATTTTGTAAATTTTGTAAATTTTGTAAATTTTGTAAATTTTGTAAATTTTGTCATTTTTTTCATTTTTTTCATTTTTGTCATTTTTGTCATTTTTGTCATTTTTGTCATTTTTGTCATTTTTGTCATTTTTGTCATTTTTGTCATTTTTGTCATTTTTGTCATTTTTGTCGTTTTTGTCATTTTTGTCATTTTTGTCATTTTTGTCATTTTTGTCATTTTTGTCATTTTTGTCATTTTTGTCATTTTTGTCATTTTTGTCATTTTTGTCATTTTTGTCATTTTTGTCATTTTTGTCATTTTTGTCATTTTTGTCATTTTTGTCATTTCTGTCATTTTTGTCATTTTTGTCATTTTTGTCATTTTTGTCATTTTTGTCATTTTTGTCATTTTTGTCATTTTTGTCATTTTTGTCATTTTTGTCATTTTTGTCATTTTTGTCATTTTTGTCATTTTTGTCATTTTTGTCATTTTTGTCATTTTTGTCATTTTTGTCATTTTTGTCATTTTTGTCATTTTTGTCATTTTTGTCATTTTTGTCATTTTTGTCATTTTTGTCATTTTTGTCATTTTTGTCATTTTTGTCATTTTTGTCATTTTTGTCATTTTTGTCATTTTTGTCATTTTTGTCATTTTTGTCATTTTTGTCATTTTTGTCATTTTTGTCATTTTTGTAATTTTTGTCATTTTTATCATTTTTGTCATTTTTGTCATTTTTGTCATTTTTGTAATTTTTGTCATTTTTGTTATTTTTGTCATTTTTGTTATTTTTGTTAGTTTTTAAGGTTAAAATACTTGTTGTAGAAAAATGGTTAACAATAAAGTATCTTTTTTTTTAAGTTGGACTTGCTTTGTCAACTAAAAGTGGCTCCAGAGAGTGGAAAAAAACAAATCTTTTGTAAAAATTCGTTAAAAAAGTATTGATCAAACTATTTGTAACATTTGTCATTTTTGTCATTTTTCTTGAGTTTTTATACTTGTTGTAAAAAAATGGTTAACAATAGAGCATCTTTTTGTAGTTTACTTGCTCTTTCATCTTAAAGTGGCTCCAGAGAGTAGAAAAAAAACAATTCTTGTAAAAATTCGTTCAAAAAGTTTTGATCAGACTTTTTGTAACATTTCGTTGAACGGTAGAGCTCAGCAATAAACTTTCAAACGTTTTAAGATTAAGGGCTTAAGGATCTGGGATGGTGGATGGTGGCTCCAGAGAATGTTGATTGATTAAAAATACAGAGGTTTTTGCAATTGTTTCATATTAATTTTCCATCTTTAAAACGAAAACCCTCCAAAAGCACAATTTTATACCCGGAGACCTCTAGCAAAGGTAATCTCTATCTTCAGAATTCTTTGTGAAAAAGCACGAGATAAATTAAGGAATTTATTCCATTATCCCTTCGAAAAAAAAAAACAAATTCAAATCACAAAACGCTCTAATTTGTGATATGAAATTAAAAAGTTAGTCCCAGTCGTTTGTAAGTGTCAGCGGTTCCAAGCGGACAGGGAAAAGAAGAAACAACAGAAAAAAGTAGCTAACCACCGGAAGGGTCAGCCGGAGGACAAACTTTCTGTTCTCATTCTTCGGGCAGGCAGCCAGGCAGCGAATCAGAAATTCGTGCGCGCGTGAAAGCGCGCTTTTGTGTTTGCTTTCGCTCTCTATCTGAGGTACTTTTTTCCCACCATTATTTTCAATGAAAGTTGTGTTAGATTTTTCCTGCCGTGTTCAACACGGCAGAAAAAAAAGAAACTATACCGCATGGGAAAAGTTTCCTCTTTTTGTTTTTTTTTTTTTGTTCCATTCCGCTCCCTATTGGTTGTGGTGGAGTTTCTGCCATTCACTGTGTTATCTACGTGAGCCAGGAGTAAGTTTTATATTTTCCCTGCCAATGATGGTGGTGATTCTTCGCAGGGGAAAGAAAACGGAAAAGAAAGAAAGAAAAAAGTATTATAACTTTTGCTGCCAGGACAAATATCCTCTGGTGGCTGAGCATTATGTATTATTGAAAAAGAGCGAGATAGTGGAAGAATGAAAGAATGAAAGAAAGAAAGACAAAGAAACGCTACGTTCTATAAAAATGAAACAATAGGGCGTAGGGAAACCTTAAAAAATGCTCCGGAAACTGGCTTCGGAATATTGAATTCAGTCGCTGCTGCAATTTGGTAAAATTATCCACTCGAGTTCGTCTTCTTATGGGAAAAGTTTGCCGTGCACAAAATGATCAATCCGGAAAATTGAATTCCACAAGGCCCAATTGGTTGGCGGGAACAATTTGAGCTAGAATAAAAGCGGAAATCATTGAATTTAAGCGCTTATGTGAAAAACTTTAACTTTTATTTCCCACTAGTGGAGGAACTGAACTTAGTTTCTCTTGTTATTTTAATTTTCTCTATAGAAACGCCCCTTATTCTTAGGCCACTCAAGAGAGACTACATTAAAAATGGTGAAATCCTTTTTGATTGTGGATTATTATTCAGCATAATGGAAATATGATTCGGAGAGACATAATCACGTCGAACCTTTTGCCACAGCAGACGGGAAACGCCCAGCAAAAGTTCAAAGAGCCATAATTAATATTTATATTCAATGCCGTCTAAGCTTCGTACAGCTTCCAGCGCACAAAGTCAATCCCAAAAAAGGCCAGGGAAAAAGGTTTTCGAAAGTGGGGTTGGCTTAACTTACTACTCGTCCTTTCTTCCGTCTGACAACCGTGTATGGAGAAGAGTGTAAGGCTTTACAATAACCATTATATCAACAAGTTCGCAGCAAGGATACAGACCCATCTCGTCATGTATGGCAAAAGCGATCCATCCTTGTTGAGCTGGTACATAACCCATGCTTAATGTTTAATATGTAAATTTTCTACAATTTAATGAGGTATCCGGTTTAAAAACCTTTGGTTGAATATTGAATCTTCAATCATTAATCCATACATTTAATGAATATCTACTCAAACAACCTACTCAAACAACAGTAGAATAAAGAAACATAGAAATTAATTAAAAAAAATGACAAACTTTCGTTAATTTACACACTTGATTCTCACTCTCTGGAGCCACCTTTAGCTTCAAATGACAAAACTGACAAAAATTAAACCAGAACTCCTCAGAGACCATCATAGCTAGTGGCTCCAGAGAGTATTCTCGGCTATCTTGAAATACTCCCTGGACATCGCCCTCGTCAACCTTAAACGAAAATAATCCCTAAACGGTTCCAATGGCTTGTGAGTAATCAAGCTTAAAATTCATTTTTCAAAAGCTGCATACATTTAAAGTCTTAAAGCGAGGTACCTATAATTTTCCCTAAGCTGCGTCGGATCGGAGGATTTGCTTCCATCCATATGTAAGCAGGTAGGCAGCCTTCTGAATCTGACAGCAGCCACCAGGTGGCTACTGGTTTGGGTGGGGGTTCGGGACGTTTTTGGGTCCTTGTCTGATTTGCTTTGTCGTTTACAGTCTGTTTGTTGTCATTCTTGCTGTTGATGTTGTATTTCTTTTTTTCTGTTTTTTTTTTTGCCTCAGCTCGAGACAACAGACAACAGCAGAAGAGGCAGTATTTCATATCCTCTTTGAGTAAGGTGTGTGCCCTCCATAGTCTGCGACTGTCATTCTGTTTTCGTCATTTCGAGCGAAGAAGTGTTCGGATCGAGGAAATGGGCTCAGGGATGAAAGGTGCTATTGAAAATATGAATTTCTCTGCTAGAGGCACAAGAATGGTAATATTTAAGGTTAGAATGATTTGTGTGAGCTGATTATTCTTGGAATCTTTTTAAAAGTATTTTTAAATAATCAACAAACGAATGTAAAACACGTTTACTTTTACAATTTCTTTCAGAAATGCTCAGCTTTAAAGTTATTCAGAAGCGGTAGCAAAGCATCAGCATCAACGCTGATGCAA